>NC_026147.1:789357-925365 GCF_000512975.1 Sesamum indicum | reverse complement strand
AGGGGCAAACAACTTTAAAAAAAAATTGGCAAAGGAAAATAGGGCAAGCCTTGGAATAGTATTTTCCAAACCTGTAGGCAGTGTTGCACATCGACAATCAGCTCTATAATTTCAAAACCCTGAAATCCAAGAATGCAGCGGAATCAATGCGAGCATTGGGTGATAAAAATGGAGTACTCCAAGTAGCATCACCTCACATTAGCAATGCTGTGTATTATTACTTTACCTCAGTTAGACCCCCACATCTTGAGCAGGTCCAAGTAAACAACTCAGTCAAGTCAGATATATATACCTGAAAACCCAAGACATGTTTAGTTGTCATATAAGTCAAGAGCTTATCACTACTAAACAAATGTCCACCTTACTATCAGGAACTCTGCCATTGCCATAATTGTCATAAGCTATGACGGGAAAAAAGTCAATTGACCAAGACAGAGTAACTGCGTGAAAATTAACTGATTGATCGGAAAGGATTAGTTAAAAATTTTCTCCTATCAACATCTACTACATGTCTCTCTTCAGGGCCAGGCATAAAAAAGAATCAACTGCAACCATGCATTGGCGAACACAAATATATGAGATTTCATCCTACTTAATAATAGCACAATGCAGTTCAGACTGAACTTACAGCTGAGGCATATTGCACCAAAATTCTCGCAAGCGTGTGATTGTAAGAAGCAAACTGATGTTGCTGTTTGTGCTTGTTCTTCACCTTCACGTTCAATTCTGCAACAAAAAGCAAATATTGGAAAATTTCACATGCTGAACTGCATATCCAAAACGACCCTTTTCAATAAAATTGAACCATTCAAAATTATAAGCCTGCATATTGAAAACAAAATTATCAACTGAAAAAGCAATATCTTGAACTCTTTTCAAAAGTTGAGCCACTAATAAACAACAATCAACTGGAAATCAATGTCTTGAAGGAAATAAAATCCTATTAACATCCTACTTAAGTCGATATGCACCAGGTTTATCACAACCTTTTTTAACCAATTGATACCTCTGCAAGAAGAAAACGCAAACAAAGATATGAAAACTCCCACAATCAGCAAAGTCCTCGTTCCCATGCCTGCCAGAAATAATCATAAACGCAAAACAATCAATCAAATTTGACAACTCACCAGATCGTAAATGCTCATATAGAAAATTAAACATAAAAACAACATAGCAAATAACCAATTTGAACGGCCCGGATCGAAATTCGGAGCTCCAATTCGACCAACGCTATGTGTTTCCCGGCAATAGGTATTAGATAGTGTCAGAAGACGCAACGCGACATCGTATGAGTTCGACGAGCGGTTTTCCGATTGGACAGGGACACAACAAACTTCCTGTGAAGAAAAGGAAATGCGTTTAATTCAGACTATTCCCCAATTGCCCCCGAAGAAATCGTTTATGACTTGAGTATTATTAGTATATTTATGGGACAAAATGCATAAAACCCTCATGTGTTTTAAAAAGTTTGCAAAAACAACCCTCTTGTTATGAGAATAGGCTAAAAGCCCACCTGTATTTTGTAAAATTCAGCTCAATCGCCCCCTCTCCGTTAAATCCAACCAACGGCGTTAATTTTTTAGAAAATGACCGTTATACCCTTACTTAATATATACTATTTCTTATTTTAATGACCGTTGGATCTTCTTTGATCAAATAATGATCGTTAGATCTAATCAATTAATCTCAATCGTTAGATTTTAAAAAAATAATTTAAAATTAAAAAAATATATATTACCATTATTATTATTATTATTATTATTATTATTATAATAAAAACTAACAACCCCACCCCCACCCCTTCGCCGCTGCCACCGGCCGGCCGAACGGCGTCTGCCGTGCCGTCACAACTACCACTGTTCGATTCACCGTCGTACGACCGGTCCAGCCATAGTGTTCGTGTCGTGAAATTCCTCCAGACGCGTCACCACGGCACCCTTGAAATCCATAGGTACGCCCAATATTTCACCGCCATCTTCTCTCTAAAATTCCGGCGTCGTCACGGCGAGTCACCGGGCGCCACACATATCATTCGAATCCTCTTGATGAGGCAAACATTTCCCCTCAAACAATTTGGGATTTCATCTATCATAGACGATGGGCTACCACCACGACCACCGAAGCTTTTCGCCGTCGATTCGCCGTCACCGGAGCGACCCACGGTCGTGGACCACCACCAATTGCTTCGTCTCCTCCTTGCGAATCGAATGAGCCCTCTCCCACTGATTTTCGTCAACTCTATACATGCATTTCAGTTTTCCGATCGCTGAGCACCGCGAATGCTTCGCCGTCTGACTTCTTCTTCTTCTTTTTTTTTTAATTTTTTTAATTAATTTTAATTATATTAATTAAAATATATTTTAGTTAATTAAGAATATTTTAAATAATTACAATAATTAATTATTTTAACTAATTAAGAATACATTACAATGACAATTACTGTAATTAAATATATATTTTAATTAATTAAAATAATTTTGGATTTAACAAATAACAAATATAAAATTCTTTGAATTTAAACTTAAATTTAATATGGCAAAATTTAACACTTATTTTTTTTTAGGGTGAGAAATGGCAAAAGAAGACACAAAACAAGCAAAAAACCCCTTTGCATATTATATAGACCCATAGAGGGGTATTTTGGTCCAAAAAGTCATTAAATATCAATTTAAATCGCAGAAAAACACTACCAAACGCAGCAGACGCGCGTCTTCTCCACCTCCCATTAGTTTCTAACAGAATGGGGGTTTTTTGCTGACTAAAACAAAACAGGATGGGGCTTTTAGCCTATTCTCATAACAAGAGAGTTGTTTTTGCAGACTTTTTAAAACACAGGGGAGTTTTATGCATTTTGTCCATATTTATGTGAGATTTTGAAGTCGTCCGGGGTCCATATGCATTATTAATATAATTGGGGAAATGACAACGAAATTATAAATGCCCATTTGATAAAATTATATAATTTTTAAATAGAAGAAATTTGAATTATTAATATTTTTTTAAAAATAAACAAAAATTTATAAATATATTAGAAGAGATGTATGTGCATATAAATAAACCAGCCCAAAGAGTCCAAACGATCTAAAAAGAAAAAAAAAAATTAATCCATAATTTATGTACTTATTTAGAAATACAGTTTTGCGGTGCCTTGGCACTGGGTATTAACTAGTATCTGAAAATTCGTTTAAAAAAAGTTATAATTTATTATTCACAAACGATAATTTATTATACCACTATACTGATTTGTTTGTTGTGTTAATAATACATTTAAAATTTTATTAAAAAATAATAATAGCATTGATTTATATATTTTTATTTATAATATATTTCAAAATATGAATAAATATTTATCTTATGCACGTAGCAACGGGGTGCCAGGACAACTAGTATTAATAAAATTCAAACAACACAGCTCAAATAACAATTCTATTATGTAAAATTCAAAAAAAAAAAAAAACCATTGTACTAAAAATTTGGACCTAAAATTATCTTCTTAATCATTATGTAAATTCATCTAAAGTGGTGATAAATAAAATAGGCATTAAATTTAGAATAAATCACTAATTAATAATTCAAAATAAATTACCCAATAAGTGTGTTATAAATTAAAGTTCATAATAAATTTTGATTTTACATATGTTCAAGATAATAAATTCGTCACCAAATTTCCAGGCTTCATGCATCTTGATGGGTCGATTTGAGGTAAACATAATTTTATTTGTTAGATTAAAGTAGAGCCTGACACAAGACTGATTCATGTAAAGCCCGACTTGTTTTATATCGGATTCTCAAAAATAGATATTAAATTGCAAAATGACACGTCAATTCGACTGATAAAATTGAGAAATATTACACATTCACATTCAAAAAAAAATTTGAATATTTTTATTTATAACAAAAAATAATAATTTTAATGATCGATACATAATTTATTATAATGATTGATTGTCAAATAATTTATGACCAATAAACTAACATTACATATATATATATTTAAAATTTTTTATTAATTCAATAAAAAATAAATTAAATAAATTTTTAATTTGGTATTTAGTACGATTCGATTCGATTCCGACGGTCCAAACCCGTGAAAATGTATAGCACAAAGGCCAAACCCAACTGCGGGGGCCACCAGGTCTCAAGGGTGGCGGGAAATACGCAGAAGAATCCAAACCCGATACCATATGAACCGACCCGTTTTCACATTTGGTCGCTCCGTTTTATTTATCATCTCCACTGTCGACCGGGAAGAGTACATTCTTTTTTTTTTTTTTTCTTTCCTATACGTATTGTGAGTTAATCGCAGTACCCTTTTCTCTCTTCAAAGATTAGAAGATCGTCGGTATGGCGAAATCCTCGCGAGCGGAGGAGTCCTCCGACGATTACATTTCCAATTCATCGGCGGAGGAAGAGGTGAAGGATCAGGCTAGCGATGAGGAGGACGAGGAGGAGCTCGAAACCGTCGCTCGGAGCGCCGATAATTCCGACGACGACGACGACGAGGAGGAGATGCCCGACGCCGCTGCTGAAGAAGATGACGACAATGAGGTTTGTCTGTGATATCAAGGTTCTGCGCCGAGGAGATTTGTAGAAAAAAATTGCTTCTGTTTGTGTGTTTTTCTGTTGCTGCTTTATTTTTTAAGTGTATGTCGGTGGAGACGTCACGACAATGTCTGCCTGTGCGAAGTTAGGTTTTTGGTTGATATTGCTATATTTTATTTATTAATTTTGCAGTTTTTATTGTAAGCGCGACTGATGTGTGTGTAGTTTATTCGGATGGAATTGATCTTCGTTTCATTTTGATGTTCGAATTTGGTGTTTATTCCGCGTGTCATGAATAGGTTTGCATGCAGTCCAGTGAAGTAGCATTTTGTTCTGATTTGTTAGGACGTGCCCTCTTGCTTTCTTTTTTTTTTTCCTTCCCTCCCTCGAGGCCTCAAGTAAAGATTTTTCTTGCTGCATGTATTATCTTCCACAGTTCACCCTTCTAGACTATTGAATACCTTGAAAATACGGGGAATGATGTATCGGTTTAATTGGGTTGGATGAGTGCTTTTAAGAAATCATCTTAATTGTTCCATGCATTTACCTTTAGACAGTTTAGTCTTCAAGACTGTTAAAAAAAATATTTGAAAACTAAGCAGCTAAAAGAATTCAATATTCTGCAGTTAGTTTTGGTCGAGATTGGAGATACGTAACTTGCCTTAAATGATTGGGTGATCGATAGCATGTTTTGTTTTTGTATTATTTTGCAGGAGGTTGCTGCTGAAGTCTCCAAGCGTGAAAAAGCCAGACTCAAAGAAATGCAGAGAATGAAGCAGCAGAAGATACAAGAAATACTTGATGCCCAGAATGCTGCTATTGATGCTGATATGGTCTGTTATCTGAGAAAAGAATTCTTACTTGACATCATCACTATAGTGTTCTATCTACTGAATTTTAAGATTGAACTAGTTAATCTGGACAGAACAAGAGAGGAAAGGGTCGTCTGAACTATCTATTGCAGCAGACAGAGTTATTTGCTCACTTTGCACAGGGAGCTCAATCTGCCTCTCAGAAGAAGGCAAAAGGAAGGTGAGTGGTTTTTATGTGTATGAGTTTTGCCTCCCTGGTAAGGGCTACCGTGTTTTCCGGTATTGCTGCATAGCTTGAGATTTTAAGGCATTGATCTTTTCTTGTTGTTTCACATGTAATCACCTTGTTATTTTGGGGATTTGGATGTGTAGTCTTTTGCAATAGCATCTTAAGAGCTGGGCTTTTTTCTTTTCTTTTGGGGGGCATGGTCAGAATGGTGGTCAGGAATTGTATGACATCACACATTGTTCTGCACATTGTCACATAAGTTTTCCATCAGTGCAGTTGCTTCTACGCTCCAGTCGTGTGCTGGCAGTTTTAGCACGTTACCGGTGGCTTAAGCTCATTTAAAGTAACCTGGGTATTTATATTTATAAATCATGATGTTAATTATCAACAAATCTGAAGGTAGACAAAGTTATAAATGATGAAATGTATAGTTGAGGGTGTACTTTGCTGCTGATATGGGCTGGGAGTCTATGAGAGATGACGGTGGAATATTGTGGAGGAAAAACTTACCAGAGGGAGAGAGGTGAGAGGTATGCTAATGGCTGCTGGATGAGGTCAGAAAGAAGAAAAAGGATAGAAAGAAAGAAGAAGGCAGCTGAAAAATAAAAAAAAAAAATGGAAATAAAGAGAGAGAAATAGAATCGGGGGCTCAGCACAGAGTAGAGAAAAGGGTCTATATTCTAGGGTTAGACATTCTTCTTTTACTACTATAATTCAATTAATTTAATGTCTGGATCTTTTTAAGTGATGAGCTAAAAAGATAATAAATGCATATCCAGGAGTCAAACCTTGGCTGTAAAATCTCCAAATCAACAGAGAAACCAACTGAACACGACCCCAACATAGTATTTAATTATTATGATATATAACTTGACGTTCTGAGCTGTTACCATATTATGGGGCTCAGATTCTTCCACTAGAATTGTCTTGCCTTTTCAATATAATCTTCAGCTCAAAGTTGCCTGTGTTTGTGTGCTAAGATTGAGTTAATTATTGTTTTGAAGATGCTCTTGTCTTCACCAGAAATTTAGTTACTAATTTAAATCTCGAAGAGGTTGATTGGTTCTTCCAATCATAATATTTCCATCACCTTTGGAAATTTATAGATGTAGTTATGTGTTAACTTGTTCATCAATTTTTTAGTCTTTCCGCTGTAAATGACCTGGCACTTTAGGATGAATCAAGATGAGTTTTACTTTCTACTGTTTGGTTCCCTGCCGCTGGACAGGCTCGATCACTTGGTTGCATGCGAGTTCAATTTCATTGTAAAATTTCTCTAAAGAACTGGCTCATATCTTATAATTTATATTTGAAGAGCTTGTATTCGGTGTCTTAATGTCTTTGGTCCGTGAATGACTACATCTTCAATTAGTTTTTTCTTTTTTTCATCTTTCTTCAATTCCCGTTTTTTCTCACTTCTTTCTAGGTTTCTTTTTTTCCCCCCTCCTACTCCTGTATTGTCCCTGTTTTCACAAATTTTTATTTTCTTAACTTATTATTCATATATTAAAAGTTTTTCTGGTAGAAAAAATACAAATAAAATTTTGATTTAAAAATAATTAATTAGTTTTATTGTTAAAGTATTTATGCATACGCAATGAGTTTGCCACACACCACCTAGTATCTTATGACTGGTGTGAGGCTGTCCTTGTCTTCCAATTTTGAGGATGCTTTTATTACTCTCCGGAGACAACAAATCTTAAAAATCCTTTCTTTCCTTTTTCTTCTTCCTCGTTTTGCCATTTCTTCTTCTTGTGTCTCTTTGCTTACTCACCCCTAGCGACCACCGAACTGATAGTGCCAACAGGACAAACCACTCACTCTGGTACCCTTTTCACTGTTTATCTTCTGTATATCCACCGTGGGCAGTGGAGGTGTTAAGCAGGCTAGTCGAGATGGGTAATGGTTTTGCCGTCAATTGCAGTAAGAGTTTATGCTATTCTGATTTATGCTTTTCTATTTGCTAGTTTCAAGGCAAGGAGACAGGTCTTAGTGGAGAGAATTTTAGAGAAGCTGATTGATGGTGATTAAATTGTAGTTCTTGAGAGAGGCAGATATCAATAGTTGTTGTGCTGGATTAGTCCAAGCCGAGGTTGAAATAAGTAATGCATAGAGACCAAAAATTGAAGTTCTTTGGCAATGGGGTAGGCGAAAAGGAGATAGTCAAGTTAATTAGTAGAGATAGACTTGGGATCATTACATTTACAGAAAGGAAATTTCACAGTGAGGATTTGTGGATTATTAAACTTAATATTTTCTGAACTTCATGAAATTCATCTTCTATTAAATTAATAATCTTGTGAAACCAAGAGAAAATGTATTTTGAGATTCACTCTAATCCTCTTTTATTCTCCAAATGTATTTTGCAGGGGTCGCCATGCATCAAAATTAACTGAAGAGGAAGAAGATGAAGTGTATCTCAAAGAGGAAGAAGATGGCCTTTCTGGCACTGGAAACACGAGGCTAGTGGCACAGCCATCTTGTAAGATGATTTTGTCTGCCCTCACTATCTTAACTGCTTTGTCATTTCTTCTATAAATGTTACTGATTGTGGTTTACAGTTTGTGGCACAGTTTGGTATACATACAATTTCATGGTTGTAAGACATGTTGTCTGTGGTCTACTAAATGTGTCAATGCCTTGAATTATTATTGCCAGTAAACATATTATATGGTTTAGTCTAGAATTTGCTATACTGGTAGTACTTTCTATTTATTTTCATGAAGTATGCTCAATTACTCTGCACATTTGTCTTATAGGTATCCAGGGAAAGATGAGAGACTACCAGCTTGCTGGCTTAAACTGGCTAATACGAATCTATGAGAATGGGATTAATGGAATACTTGCTGATGAAATGGTATAGAAGGAGACTAGTATTTGCATTTACTTATTGCAGAAATTTCAGTGATGCTTTTTGTTGTTCTTAATTAGGGGCTTGGTAAAACTTTGCAAACCATTTCGTTGCTGGGTTACTTGCATGAGTTCAGAGGGATCACAGGCCCTCACATGGTTGTTACTCCAAAATCCACACTTGGCAATTGGATGAAGGAAATCAAAAGGTTTTGTCCTGTTTTGCGGGCTATAAAGTTTCTTGGAAATCCTGATGAAAGAGTAAGCCTGCAGTAACAGTTTGGATATTGCTTTTCTAGTTCCATTGCTACTTTTATTAACTCATATATGCTCAATCTTCCAGAGATATATACGTGAGGAATTGCTTGTTGCTGGCAAGTTTGATGTTTGTGTCACTAGTTTTGAAATGGCCATCAAAGAGAAGTCTGCCTTGCGTCGATTTAGCTGGCGCTATATCATTATTGACGAAGCTCATCGAATTAAGAATGAGAATTCTCTTCTATCCAAAACGATGAGACTTTATAATACTAACTACAGGCTTCTAATCACGGGAACACCACTTCAGGTATTGTTTCTAAATTTTGCAGTGGTCTGAGGTCATGAGACTTTGTTGATTTCGCTCTGTGTTTGTATAGTTTAACAGGATGTATCAGGTTGTCTGTCAATTTGTAAGTTATGAGCTGCAGTTTGACATTTGCCCATCCAATGATTTCCTTATCTTCATGGTGCTTTATCATGCTGGACCTTCTCATCTTGAGGGGAATATGTAAAACATTTGGCTGTACTAGCAGCTGTCTAGTGCTTTAGTGTTTCCACTTTTCTTGAATTCTTTGAGGCATTCAGACACGAGTGACGAGAAACATTCTCTAGATGTTGCTGTAATAGTAGCTTTATCATGGTGAATTCAAAGGAATATCGGATGGCTATTTTGAACATTCACTCTTATTGCTGTCATTTTTAAGGAGTCTTCAAATATTCCATCTATTAGTTTATTATTTCTGTTCCTATGACATGGAGTTTATTTGCAGAATAATCTCCATGAACTCTGGTCTCTCCTCAACTTTTTGCTTCCTGAGATATTTAGCTCTGCTGAAACTTTTGATGAATGGTTCCAAATATCTGGTGAAAATGATCAGCAAGAAGTTGTCCAGCAGCTTCATAAGGTATAAAATTGTTTTTTGATTCTTGTAGATGCATTTTCTCCTTGTAAAATTAATCTCTGATATTTGATGAGATGTGCATGGTTTCGCATGGAGAACAAGTTTTTCAGCATGTTGGAAATGTTAGAACTTTGTGCAGAACTTCCAAAGATGTATATTGCTGCACTTAAATGTTTAATCATCAGTTGGTGTTATCTTAAATACAGCTAGCACACGCAGAAGAGGTTGAGTTCACAGACCTATTTTTGCTTCATTGCTCGAGTATTCTTTTCTGATTGATTTTATTTTGTTTTGTTGTATTTTTTATGTTTGGTGATCAACTAGGTTCTTCGGCCCTTCCTTCTCAGAAGGTTGAAGTCTGATGTTGAAAAGGGTTTGCCTCCAAAGAAGGAGACAATACTTAAAGTTGGTATGTCCCAGATGCAAAAGCAATACTATAGGGCATTGCTTCAGAAAGATCTTGAGGTTGTAAACGCTGGTGGAGAACGCAAACGCCTTCTTAATGTGGCGATGCAGCTGCGAAAATGTTGTAATCATCCATATTTATTTCAAGGTGCTGAGCCTGGCCCACCTTATACAACCGGTGAACATCTCATAGAAAATTCTGGTATATTATTTCTTCATACATCAGGAGAAAAATGATGATTGTTTTTCCTTCTATGATTGCCCTTTATTATCTTCATATTTATTTTGGTGTGGTGTGAAATGCAGGCAAGATGGTTCTTCTAGACAAGTTGCTTCCAAAGCTAAAAGAGCGTGATTCCAGGGTTTTGATATTTTCGCAGGTTGGTTATGTTAACCTCCTGATCATCTTCTCTGAAGTTTTTTTTTTTCCTTACCAGCCTGAATGTTTCTGGATTGGTTGTTGTCAAATTCTTCTTAATTTGTCTGTCGCTTTTTTCCTTGGTGGGTGTGGATTCCCCATGATGAATTTCTTTTGATTGTATAAATAGATGACAAGGCTGCTGGACATTCTTGAAGATTACTTGATGTTCCGTGGACATCTGTACTGTCGAATTGATGGAAATACTGGTGGGGAAGATCGAGATGCTTCCATTGAAGCCTTCAACAAGCCAGGAAGTGAGAAGTTTGTCTTTCTTTTGTCAACCAGAGCTGGAGGTCTTGGTATCAACCTCGCCACTGCTGATGTTGTCATTCTCTATGATAGTGATTGGTAAGGCTGCTGCTGGTGATGCATCAAGGGTTGACTTCAACATGAAAATGTTGTCTTTGGTTCGTTGCAGGAATCCACAGGTTGATTTGCAGGCTCAGGACCGTGCTCATAGAATTGGACAGAAGAAGGAAGTTCAAGTTTTCCGGTTCTGCACCGAGGTTTGTCAGGTTTTCATGTTAATGGAATTAGAACAAGTAGCATAATGTGTTCATGCTTTCTTCAAATGATCTTTGACAGTACACCATTGAGGAAAAAGTTATTGAAAGGGCCTACAAGAAGCTTGCCCTTGATGCTTTGGTTATCCAACAAGGGAGACTAGCAGAACAGAAGAGTGAGACTTTCTCATAACTATATTGGTTCCTTCAAGTGGACTATATTAGAGTTATATAATTGCTAACATTTTATTGTTTTATGTTATGCAGCTGTGAATAAGGATGAACTGCTGCAGATGGTGAGATTTGGTGCCGAAATGGTTTTCAGTTCCAAAGATAGTACAATAACAGATGAAGATATAGATAGAATTATTGCCAAGGGAGAGGAGGCAACTGCTGAACTTGATGCCAAGATGAAAAAATTTACAGAAGATGCCATCAAATTCAAAATGGATGACAGTATGCTCCTCGTTACTTGTTTCCATTTAAGATGCTTATGTCTTATTCATTCTTCTGGAATGTTCTCTGTTAGTGAGACCAATGTAATTGCTTTGACTTTCTGCAGCTGCTGACTTGTATGATTTTGATGATGAAAAGGTAGGTCACTGTGCTTATGGCTGTCCATTGTGACCTTTCGTGCATTCTTTCTTCCAGCTCATGTTTCTCGTTCTTTCCTTGTCGGTAAAGGATGAAAATAAGTTTGATTTCAAGAAAATTGTCAGTGAAAATTGGATTGAACCTCCAAAAAGAGAAAGGAAACGCAAGTATGTCTTTCTTCAATTGCTTAAATTATGTACTCAATTTTATCGGTTAAAATAACATGCTTTTTAATGTTTGTAGTTACTCTGAATCGGAATACTTCAAACAGACACTGCGCCAAAGTGGTCCTGCCAGACCAAAAGAGCCTCGAATTCCTAGGATGCCACAGTTGTAAGAATTTTTAGTCCATCTGAGTTTCTCTGGTAATATTTATGGTTTTCTTCTACTTCTTAACACGTGTGTTTCTTGACAAGGCATGATTTCCAGTTTTTCAACACACAGCGTCTTAGTGAGTTGTACGAAAAAGAAGTGCGCTACCTTATGGTGGGTGTTTGGGATACTCTTACGATTTCCTTTTATGCGTCTGCTTGCAATACCCCGCTTATTTTTTCTTCCTTATGGCTCATCAGACACATCAGAAGAATCAAGTGAAAGACACAATTGAGGTGGATGAACCTGAAGGTGTTTTTCCTTTATTAGAAGCAGTTTCTATGGTCTGTCCCTTTTCACTGGGCCATCCTCTTAATATACTGTTGTCTATCAGATGGGGGGGACCCCTTGACTGCTGAGGAGCAGGAAGAGAAGGAGAGACTGCTGGAAGAAGTATGTTTCTGTGATCTTCTGCATTGATTCCAAACTTCTGTACAGCTTCACCTGATAGTTGTATTATGTAGGGATTTTCAACATGGAGTAGAAGGGACTTCAACACTTTCATCAGGGCCTGCGAGAAGTATGGCCGAAATGATATCCAGAGTATTGCTTCTGAAATGGAAGGAAAATCAGAGGAAGAGGTTGAAAGATATGCAAACATTTTCAAGGAAAGATATAAAGAATTGAATGGTAAGCAACAAGTAGTTGGTTTCAAGTTGATGCTTACAATTTTGAGAGATCTATCACTTCTAACTGTCTTTGCCACTAGACGTGGAGAATGCCATCATTTTGTTAATTGGAGAAATTTTTGTGGGGAAAAGGCGGATGAAATGTTTTCAGAAGTGTTGTTAAGTAATCTATATTTATTTCATAATGTTACATGGATATAGACCTTTCTTGAAATTACAAAAAATTGTATGTATTTATAGGAAGATAAATGCTCCAAGTGTCCTCCCATGTTCTTCGGAGAATACAAAATTTAGTTATTATCTGACAATTTCTCAAGGCAGGCCTTTTCCTGCATTTTAAGCATGATACTAATTTCTATTATGATATTCCAGATTATGACAGGATTATTAAAAACATTGAAAGAGGGGAGGCTAGAATTTCACGGAAAGATGAAATCATGAAAGCTATTGGGAAGAAATTGGATCGGTATAAGAACCCATGGCTGGAATTAAAGATCCAGTACGGCCAGAACAAAGGGAAGTTATACAATGAAGAATGTGATCGTTTCATGGTTAGACTTATAAGTATTTTACCAATTTTTAAATCATGTTTTGATTCTCTTCTCTTATTGTACAAGAAATATCATGCTGATTATGATTCTTTCTCAGATATGTATGGTTCACAAGCTTGGGTATGGGAATTGGGATGAGCTGAAGGCAGCATTTCGTACTTCGCCATTGTTTCGGTTTGATTGGTTTGTGAAGTCCCGTACCACTCAAGAACTTGCAAGAAGATGTGATACACTTATCCGGTTGGTGGAGAGAGAAAACCAAGAATATGATGAGCGGGAGAGGCAGGCCCGTAAAGAGAAAAAACTAGCAAAGGTACGCTGATCATCTGTTTCTCACTTGAAATCTTGTTTTGTTTAGAGGGAAAAAGACCCAGAGTTAACTTGTATAACGTCTGGATTGTAAGCTTTTAATCCGTTTTAGTCTCGCTGGGAACTGGTTCTTGCATGATTTCACGTATTTACAAATGTATGACTGATAGTAATATTTCTCCTCTGAGTGTTGCCTTTCCCTTCTTTGCTCCTAACAGAATATGACCCCATCCAAGCGTTCTGCTGCTAGACATGCAGCAGAGAGTCCTCCAAACACTCTGAAGAAGCGAAAGCAATTATCGATGGATGACTATGTGAGCTCGGTTTGTTGTTATGCATAATCATTTATAAATTTGGGTTTACTGCAGTATTTTCGTATAGGACTAAACCAGAGATGTGGCTTTTTGGCAGGGGAGGAAGAGAAGATGACGTCAGGCGTATTTGGTAATGAAAGATGAGAAAATTATTCTAGTCATATTATGGTGGATCATTTGGGGTTATTTTGCCTTAAGCCAAATGGCTTCAATTGGTACAGTGTACACCTTGACTCTTGAGGCAGCATAATCTAATGGTAGATGCATTATGCAAGTAAATTTTGGAATAGAAATGGCGTAGCTATGCGAGGTAACAGTGGTTTGGTTGTCACTGTTCTGAATATAGGACCTTCTTAACAAGTGACCTTTGAGCAGATTAATACTAAATATAGGCCCCATTTACCTGGACTTTTTTCGGCGGGTATAATTATTCAAGAGGAATTGTGATCTATACCGGATTTGGGGATAAAAATTGGGTACTTGCTATACAAAGTACGTACCTTACAAGATTCTATTTATCCAACCTAATAATAAAAAATAAATGAGGCCATAGTTGACACAGTGGCATTTTTGCACTTGAAACAATGAGCACACGCTCTGTTTCTCAAGCTAAAGGCCAACTGGCTTGTTCATATATTTTTCCGTCAAGATCCCCATTAAGAATGAGTATGCAGGAGTAGGGCAGGGTAGGGGCACGAAGGCAAATTCACAGTGGACCCATCGTGCATCAATTTCTTTCTATAGCTGAACAAAGGGCTGAATGAAAAATATCCATACAAATTGGGCACTATATAACTACAAGAAGATGTACTATAGGGCACTTTGGACACCCAAACCAAACCCACAAGGCCAAAAATTCAGACATTCTTCTCAGCCTTTCTTCCTTACCTATTACGACAATCCTACATACATAGAGTAACATCTTGCGAACAACATTGTAATACAGATACCACCAGAATGGCATCCTCTAAAACCCATCACTTGTTCCCCGCTTCCATAATCGCTTAACTGAGAGACATTCAGCCTTATGCTGAATTACAGGAATGGCAGCGGGATGATGTCTGAGGCTTTCTCTGGTTCGAATCTTGAAACCTGTGCTATGAATGATGCATCTAACTCTCCATGATGATCCTTGCAAGATGATGAATCGGCTGTTATCAGAAAGGATAACATGCTGAGAAATCATTCGTTTGAACCATCGAAGCTGCCAATGGTGTTTCCGCGCTTTCTCTCCCTCCAATTCTCGCCCCACACCTTGGCCTCAGCAACTGCACGTTCTCGGTCTAGGTCCCGGTTCCTTGGAGTTTCTCCACCTCTACCTGCACTGACAGGGCTGTCCTTTTGAGAAGCAGGACGATCAGACTCATCCAAACCCCATCTCCGCCCCGAGGCACCACCAGTTTCAATCCTTCGCAAATCTGCACCACTTACAAAGGCAGAGTCTCTCTTCCTGGAATCAGGCGAATTCTTGTAAGTGGAAGGGGAACCATGGTGGGCTCCACGTCCAGAGTCATCTAGGCCCTCCATTCCATCGGATGGATTCCTTCGTTCATCCCTATGCCTCGGAGTAGATGGACCAATTTTGTTACTCTGCGCAGAAGGTGAGTTAGGATCGTACGTTTGGGATGCCAAATAGGTCAAAGCTGTCACGACGTCCCCAATCAGAGGTCTTGTTGCAGCTTGTTCTTGCAAACACATGGCAGCCACTGCTAGTGCTTGATAGAGTCCACGCATCGGGTACTGGCCTTGCAGTAGAGGATCAGCCATTTTCGGAAACTTTCTCCGATCCTTGAAAAGAGGCCTTGCCTAAGTCAATTAAAGAAAACAGAAGATATCAGTTGATATTGCACATCCATCAACTGCTCTCATGTATATCATAGAAAAGAAACAAATGTAGCAAAGAAAGATAGCACATCATACCCATGCAACGAGGTTATGCTCCCCTGCACCACGAGTATTATCAATAGCTTTCCGACCGGTTATGAGTTCAAGGAAGACAACTCCGAAACTGTACACATCGGATTTCAAAGTAAGTTGACCGGTCATGGCATATTCGGGAGCACAATAACCATACGTCCCCATCACCCTAGTCGAGACGTGAGTTTTATCACCAACAGGACCCAGTTTTGCAAGTCCAAAATCCGACAATTTAGGGAAATATCCCTCATCAAGAAGGATGTTGGAAGATTTCAAATCTCTGTATATGACTGGTGGATTCGCTTTGTCATGCAAATATTCTAGGCCCTTTGCTGCACCAGCAGCAATTTTCATCCTTGTATTCCAATCCAAAGGTTTTCTATCCGGTGGAAGATCTGCATATGGACATCACATAAGTAACCAATTGGAAGATAGAAGAAAGGATATTACCATATATGTGTCAAAAATCCAGTTCCTTTTCAAACAAAAATCTCTTGTAATAGAAGTTGGATGAAGAGAAGCCATGTTTAGTTCAATAGTTAACAAACCAGATGATATAAAATGAACAGGGCAGTGAAAACAGTTGAATGAATAATAAGGCCCAAACACAAAAAGTTGGAGACTAAATGGACCTTTCAAGAGTTTAGGTACGAACAGAACGCTCGCTCAAGCCATACAAACTTTGATTCAATCGTCCTCCCTATGTGACCCTAGACCCTTTTTGAGGCACTAAGCGTCTTTGCATAATTCATGCTTCAAGCCAATCACGTATTTCATACAAAAGCATTCCATACTATGAGCCGAGTTTTTAAGATTTAGGCCATCATCAATGGAGCGACTGTGGGAGTCCACAAGCTCCTGAGGTCCACTGGTAAATGGGTTCCTGTCTCGGTATCAATCCATGTGAAATGCTGCAGCGGCCCCCCACAGGCATGTGGCGGCATCAATACCTTATTTCCACAATTCAGGATCACTATATACATTCACCTCTTGTCTTGGCTCTGGCCTGCACGCCCATCAGACACAAACATTCCCTCCAACGCCCCATCAAAGGAACCTATCATTTTCAAGATGAATATTGCATGCTTCTGATATCCTTCAAATCTGCAGGTCTCGATTTAACTTCTCAAAACTAAAATTTCTTATCCGGACATTACTTTTAGTTATAACCCAGCCCATGCAGGCTAGCTGCATATTCTGATGCCAGAATGACCTAATAGCTACATGCAATTAACGCAATTGATTCTTCACAAGTAGTTCCTTAAATTTGATGCCACCTCTGTAGAAGTTTCTCAATATTATCTACAGACTTCCATCGTGCCCATTTCTCTCTTTCAAATCTAAATGGATGGAGTTTACGTCCAGCAATATTTCCTAGCTTCATATATCATTCAATCTAAAAACAGTAACTTGAAATTATATACCGACTAAGAAGTTGGTCTCGTATCCAGAGAGGGCTCCTAGGTAAAGTAGTGCTCACGCCAACTATTGCTGTGCACGTCCCTTTTCAAATAACTTTGAACGTTCAACCATTTACAGTTCAAGAGAACTAGACTATTATGTTTGCATTAATACATGATCGCGTTATCATAAGACCTCTACTGTGTTCCAGAAGATAAAACTCTAATTACACCACAATGACATAATGTAGTATTTGTAATTTTTATAACACCTAAATGTTCCCAATCTTTCTCCACTTGACTGTCCCGTAATACAAGAAATAAAGGGGTAATTACATTTTTAGTTTGGCATCTTGGCTGCTAATTCAATTTCAGTGCATTTGATTCAATGCTCATCAAAATTAGTTCCCCAACGTTTCTATTTTCCTACACATCCATGCCTCAGTGCCTGCTAACTGTGAATACGGTTGCAACATGCAAAAAAAGAAAAGTCGTAAAACCTTCAAAGTTGGGAAAAACAATAAGAATTTCGAACTTGGGGCACCAACATTCTGATTTCTAGAGTGTCTCATGAGGATTAAGCGAACTTCAACTGACCAGAACTCATTCTGTTCAATGGAAATATGATGGAGGAACTAAAATTGAATTAATAGCAACTTGCAAAGATGCGGACCAGAAAATGTAAGCGAGGGTTTGCTTGGACAATAATTTTCCATCTCAATATCAACTTATGAAATATTTCTTTTATACTCTGTAGCTACATTTTGTTGGTCAGATTTTTTCTAAAAACATATCCCAAACACATTTCATTACTTAAAGTAAAATATCACATCAACTTTAGTCATTACATTTTATCTCTTACCTAATATCATTTACACATCATATCAATTATCATCATTACCCTTTTATTTCACATTGATGCAAATTTTAAAAATTTATTTCTGCCACATCTAAACTCATCCTATCTCTTTTTTTCTTGTTGAGATGAGATGCAATGCGATGCCAAACAATCGCAATTTAACTACCTTAAGAGAGAAAAATATTTTCTCCTACAACCGATGTTAAAGTTCTCTAGTATCATTTTTTGTTCAAATATTAGGTCTATTTCCTATAGACACAAAAACTCATGAAGTCTGCATGATACTAGAATATAGAACACAGCCTAGGACAAGACAATGATAGACATCCCCCGAGAAAATGAAAAAAATGTGCCAAATGCTATAAATGTAGAATAATTTACGTTGCAATCTTAGTTTACACTAACAATATCTCGCCATTATCTAATGGTGGTGTTTCTGAAACATAACAATACTCATAAACAAATATAATAATCCAAACTCTAACCGATTTAATATTTTCTCCAATAATTCCCATCAACTAGAACTATTGCGATGATAATTTATTTAGTTTATAGGCCATATTTTTAATTCCAATAAGAATACAAGAATTCTGAAGAAGAAAATATAAACGGGTATTTTAACTGCATGACTAACCATGTAAATGATCTTCTAGAGATCCCAACGGCATGTACTCATAAACAAGAAGACGTTGGTCCCCATCAGCGCAATATCCTATCAAGTTGACGAGATTTGGATGATGTAACAGGCTAAGCATGAGAACCTCGACTAAAAATTCTCTATTCCCTTGCAGGCCATTTCGGTCAAGTTGTTTAACTGCAACCACCTGACAAGTAGACATTTACAATCTACAAGTTACAATAGAGTTCAACATATTAGATTCAAATCTCAAGGCACATTCATGTTCTTTAAAAATAAATCATGCCATATTATCATAGTTTCTTCTTGTTTAGATAACAAATGGAACACATTGGACAAAGGCATTAATCAAAATTTGATGATTCCATTGATAATTTATATAAACACACCTGTCCAGTGCTCTCCAGTCGGCCTTTGTAAACTCGTCCAAACCCACCTTCACCAAGCAAGCACTCTGGTCTAAAGTTCTTCGTTGCTGCAGCAAGCTCACGGAATGTAAATGTTTGTGCAGCGATATGGGCTGTTGGCTCTTTTGGAATTCCTGTTTCCTTCTTAGAATCACTACTATTCCGAGCTCTTGATTTATCTGGACCACATTTAGGTAAGTGCATAAGCGTAAGAATACAGGATACTTAAGAAGGTTGAGTGACTTGGGAGTTCTGAAAATCAAGAGTTAATATAACATATGAAAGTTTTAACACTTTCTTTTGAGATCTTGGTGCAATTTATATTCCAATATCTGCAATGCACTAGTTCGCCTACTTGGCATTGCTACATAGATGCATCCCAAATCCATTGGCATTTCAAATTTCCAACTACTTGTAAGTCATCTGCACTGCTGTTCCACCTCTCTGATAGATGATGGCAATTAACTTTTGGGAATTACTTTTAACAGACCGCAGGAGTTTTATGTATTCTTTTCCATGATGTTCAAGAAGAATCTGGGTTCAGTTCACTTCAAAACCAGCAAAATGATAACACATCTCAAGAACCTCTAATTAAATGCAGATTTACACTAAAAGATCAAAACTTGAAGGGAAAAGAAAACACAAAATTAGTTGCAAAGATTTTTAAACTACAACAAAACAACAATGAAGGTAACAGAAGACCCCCCCCCCCCCCCCCCCCCCCTCAAAAAACACAAAAACACAAACCCCCCCCCCCCCCCCCCCCTTCTCTGTATTCAGAAAAAAAAAATCTCAACAAATTCATCAAAACCACCAAATTACTGGAAAGCACAGATCAATAGGAACAATAGATCTCCCTATCATGCCATCACAAGAAAACAAAGACACCAAACATAACAACTCAAAATTCAAGATACTCGGCCACAATTATGAATTCCCAAAACTAAATTAAACAAACTAATTTTAAAATTATGCACCTGAATTCACTCTATTCACATGGCTATTAGAGTGAGCAGCTGAACCTTCTTTGAAAGACTCCTTTTTTGCCACTTCTTTCACTCCATTATTACTGCTACTACTATTTCCTTCCTTCTTTGATGATCCAAAACAGGGAAAACACCCACCCATATCAACTCAAGACACTGAACCCACCTCAAAATTCTCTCCTTGTATTTATATATCTAATTCCATGCACATAAACTTAGAACATCAACAGTGTTCCCCCATCTTTTCTAAGCAGCCCATCTCATAAAAATCCAATCTTTGAAGTTTTATCTGAGAGATTTTCAGCCATAAGGAACTTATCGACCACCCCAATTAACCCAAGATTTGAGATCAACACACTGCCCGTTTTAAGACGAAAGTAGATCAACAAATCGAAGAAAATCTTGATTCCTCAAGAGAAAGGTAAAGAAAGAGAGAAAAGCTGAAGAACAAGAAGGGAAAATAACAATTTGCAATAAATATTATTATGTAAGAAAAAAAAATTATATGTTGCTCGATGTGTGTGTTTGTGTGTGTGTGTGGGCATTTTATATGTGGAAATAAAGAAATGCGATAGTGGTGAAAGTCAAAAAAGGAAGATTTATCTTTTTTGGTAATTCTCATTTTCAAATTTTGTAAGAGCGAAATTAGGTGAATCTTATCTTCATAATCTTCTTGGGAGTTGGAAACTGTGCGATGAGTAATCCATGTGGGTGGCATGGATGGAATTGTAATCTTCTTGTGGGGGCATAATTGTAATTTCACAATAGGAGGTTTCCCTCTTCTTGTACAATGGAAAATAATTTTGGAAAAACTCACCTTCATTTTCTTCTATGAGGGAAGCAATTAAGATGCTAAGTACAAAAAAATATTCTTTAAGTAAATTAATTTCCACGTCAGCACAATTCGGACACAGAACCATTTAATTTTAAAAACTCGGATCTCAGTTTTACCACTCGAAAAAAAAAACATTATTTCAGAATGACTAAAATATGTGATTTTAGGGGCAAAATTGGAATTATATTAACTAAAATGTGCCATTTTAGGAGCATAAAAAATGTATATATATACTAAGTTTTTTGTGACCTTTTCTTTTCATGTGGTTGATGCATTTTGAGACATTTCATCAATTATAACTAGGCATCCAATCACACTCAGTACCTGCACAATTAAATTTTTAATAATAGTTATTTAATTGTGTGAAAGAGAACAAAAATAAATAAATAATCGATCATAATTGATATTTTTTATTAATTTTAAATGTGTATGAACAAAATATTATTAAAATAATAAATTTAAAGAGATTGTTATTTTGCTTAAGAATGTGTATGTTTGAGGATAATTTAAATTTCAGCTACTTTCACGAGATTTAATATAATTACAAATACTCATTTTTATTTAAAAAAGTACGAATGTCCACCTCAAATTGAACGTAATGATGTAGCCCATAACAATTTTTACCATGACAAATTTTTTCTTTTAAAAAAACCAATATCTGAAAAAATATAAAAAAATTTGAAGATGTGTAAATTAATAATCCACAGCGCACGTCAAGAACTATATAAAATTATAAGTCATAGTCCAAAGGGGTATTTTGATCAATTTAGCATGAAAAATCAGGTAAAAAAACTTAATGGAATGAATTTTATATAAATATTAAAGTCAGGGGATATATTGTATTTTTTTTTAAATAATAAAAAAATATTTATAATTATATAAAATCTTTGAAAAAAATTGACTCTAATTTACTCTAAATAATATAGATAAATTACAAGATTGGAGTTTAGTTATAATTTGAAAATTTTCATATGAAAAATTAAATTTTCTTTCAAATGTATAGTTGACCTTAGACATTTTATGTGCCATGGCAATAAAAACCTAGGACCATTGCAATTATAGCTTAGTACAATCTTTGGTGCCTAAACCATGACAACCAATAGCCCAACAATGTTGTTCATGTACTTAGATGTAAGAAGACTTGTCAAATCTCTTTTAAATTATACCTTTTTACCATACATTGAGTATTTATAGTTGATGTTGGACTGCACCTAAACTATTTAAAATGACCGAAATGACCTTTAGTATAATTAAAAATGGCGAAATACTTTAAAGATCCGCGTTATTTTTACTTAGATCGATTTGATTGAAAATATTTGTTGATGTGTTTGGTCTTCATGATCGTTTGGTCATACTTGAATCAATAAACCACTCTAAATCGTACAACTCAGTCAATTTATAAATACATAGTCCCCAAATATCAGGCATATTCTTTTATTTTTAGGGATAATTACATTCTCCTTCTCTAAGATTTTTGTGTAATTACACATAAACCCCCTATGATTTGAAAAATTATATTTAGCACCCCTAAGGTTTACTTCTGTCTAACAAATAAGTCGCTCCATTAGTAAAAAATAATTGAATTTGTTGATATTAATAAAAATTTAAAAAAAATATACATTTACCCCCTAATTGACTTATTACTGACTTATATCAAGTCAAATAATTATTTTTATGATCAAATTATCCTTATAAGTTTTCACGTGTTAATGCATGTGAGGAGATATATTTAACCGCTACTAGGGTAGTTTAGTCCGAAAAAAATTTATTTGATTTGCAATAAATCAGTAATAAAGCAAGTAAAGGTAAATATCTATTTTTGTTCAATTTTTTTTTTAATATTAGCAAATTCAGTTAATTTTGACTAACGGGGGACCTAGTTATTAGATGAAAGCAAACCTCAGGGCTGATAGATGTAATTTTTCAAATCATAGAGGGTTTACGTGTAATTATATCAAAGCTCAAGGGAGGAAAATGTAATGATCCTTTTGTCTTATTTATCTTTTTTTGAGATTTACCTCGTACGAGCCTCACTGATTTAAACATTAGAGCACGATAATTGAAGCATATCCAATGTTGTTCTTATCGACCTTTATGAACATAAATACGCTTGGACTAATTCACGACCTAATCAACAGCTTTACTTTATGTTCAAAATTTTGTATTTTTCAAATAATTCTTATTTCTTTCAAATTTATTAAAATTTTATGGACTGATTTTTGAATACACATTATAGTAGAATATTCATGGGGGACGTTCTCACATTTTACACATGTGATACATGTTCCTTTTATTTCTCCAAGCAAAGCTCTCCGCATGGCAATGCTTATTGTGTCGGCTTGGCCTTTTATAAGTGGAGACAAAATAAAGCGCCCATAATAAAGACGTTTACTGACTGTTCTTGATTCAACACACTCCCACTATAGCGTCCGAGTAGTTGGAGTACATGTTATGTTTTCTGGCTTATGTTTTTCAGTCGTTTTGGTAGACGGCGATGGGATTGTTAGAGCAGATATTCCTTTTAGAAAGGCAGAATCAAAGTATAGTGATGAACAAGTAGGTGTAACCGCCAAGTTCTATGGCGGCAAACTCAATGGAGTCAGTTATTGTGACCCTACTGCTCTGAAAAAATATGCTAGACGCGCTCAATTGGGTGAAAATTTTGAATTAGATACTGTGACTTTGAAATCGGATGGTGTTTTTCGTAGCAGTCTAAGGGATTGGTTGACTTTTGGGCATGCTTCGTTTGCTTTGCTCTTCTTCTTCGAACACATTTGGCATGTTGCTAGAACCTTGTTCAGAGATATTTTTGTTGGTATTGACCCAGATTTGGATGCTCAAGTTGACAGCAGTCTGATACAAGACCACTTTGGTATCTTTCTCCTCTATTTTATTTTTGGAGGGAATTTTACATAGAGAACCGAAGTGAATCACCGCTTTTTTGACACTTACTATTTTCCCAAATAAAAAATCAAAAAGAAAAAGAAAAAGAAAAATCAAACAGGGATAATTTTCTTTGCTATCTTTTTTCAAGAATCACCTATTAAACTTTAGATTGTTTATCTGTATATTTTTATATAGAAAAAAATACAATTTACGTCCCTGTGATATGAAAAATAGACAAAAAAAATCTGTGAAAAATAAAATAACAAATTACCCCATGTATTTTAGAAAATAAACCAAATTATCCCTATTTAGACCATTGATATGGGGGTAATTCGTTTCATTTTTTGAAACACGTGCGGATAATTTGCTAATTCTTTTTACACAAAGGATATGTGCTCATTGGACATATTACATGGACTTTTTTATATCCACCACTCAGAACACCTACCTAAAAAACTCACTTCAGTTTTATTTTTTTTTTATTTAATTTAAACTATTTATTTCTTAATTGGCCCTTTGAACAACAATTTTTTTATGAATAAAATATTTTTAGAAAATCCTATATATAGAAGTTTTAATCTAAAGTACTAATAAGGCATTATTTGTATGATAAAGTATGTTAGTTTGTGCAGTCCTAAAATTTAGTTGCCATAGAAAATGTGTGAACATAATACAAAATTTATTTATTTCCACTTGCAAAATATGTGTAGCTAATTAAGAGCAACCATTTTTAATTAAAGACGTGCACGACATTAATTTTCAGATAATATTATTAGGAAATTTCACACGACATTGATGAATTGTTCATTAGTTGAACAATAAAAATAATTTATTATTTATCAATTACGAGATTTTGTATTTTTCTTCAATAAGATTTGGTTTATTACAATATTATTTATTACATTCAAACTCAAATATTAAATCAATACATCAATATTTCTAAATTAATAAATATATTACAAGATTTTGTATTTTTCAACAATTGTTATGAACCAATCTGCAATTTAATCATTGCAATAATTCGAAAAAATATTAGAAATGCTTATAAATACTGAATGTCAGATGACAAATATCATCTCTTAAATTCTGTATTAATATAAATCTGTTTTCTGTCTGTTCTTGAGGAAAGTCTTCGAAATTGTTATCCGCAGACTTCAGAGGGCTTTTTTGCATCCTAAAAATGAATTGTCCCATCAAACCGCAGCATATTATAGTAGAAGCAATTATCATTTTAAGAAAAATGTGTTTTGCCCGTGCCTCAAGTTAAAATTCATTTCAATTTTTTTTCGTCGTTTCTTTTCTAAGAACTAATCATAATAACGATGAAAGTATTATACTATCCAAAAATAAAAATACAAAAATAAAATAAAACATAAAAAGAAAAAACGGATTGTGTTTCAACGAATCAGTTCGAGCTCATTAGTTCGAATTGTGCTAGTACTGTATAATTTTATATGATTATATTGTAATTTATTTTATTATTTTTAGTTACGGTGATGGATTTATTGAATATTAATACACAATTTAATTTATTAAAATATTAATATAACCATAATTACCGTAAAAAAAAAAAACTAAAAAAAGAGAAGATAATTTTGAGGGTTAGGCTAACTTGAACGGATTGTTTTAGTGCCGTCCATATTGTCTTGGCCTAACACTTGTCCAAATTTCTTTTACAATTTGCTCTCAATTAGTCAATGTCTTGTATTTGGCCAACATTTTATTTTTATTTATTTATTTTTTTTTGTGATGATTAATGTCTTCTTCTCGAATCTTCTTTCACAAAATATAGGAATCATACTTTATATTTAGGTTTTGTTTGGTTGCATTGAGAGGAAAAGGATAATAGTCCTCTTTTTTCAAATTGTTTAGTATGAATGAATGAGAAATAAATCTCAAATAATTTTTTTTATTTAGAATGAAAAAAATAGATTAAGAATAAAAGACTAATTTTTATAATTTTACTGAACAACCCTTTTTTTTTATTTTGTATTAGAAAATAAATGAATTAATCTTGTACTAATATAATTTTAATGTATCAAAAATTTTAAAACTTTATTAATGAAAATGTTTATCAAATAAGAAATAAGAATATTTTTTATTAAAATAAGTATTGTCCATTTATTTTAAATTGTTTAATTTAAATAAAATAAAACTACTAATAATATTTTCGGTTAACGAATTCAAATTCAATTATAAGCGCTTTTGTTGGTACAAAAATACAACTTTATATATGATTTTCAGATGCATTGAAGAGACAATGCAAAGAAAGCAAGCATTTTTAGCGATTTTGTTATCTTTTTTTTGACAATTGTGTAAAGTATTATCAGTGGGAAAGAAAAAAAGAATTGGAGGAAAATTATATATATAGATGTATACGGCTAATAGAGTAAAATAAAAATAAAAAATGTACTTTTTTGACTTTTTGGCCTATACTTCCACTTTTTTGATCAATTTCGGACAAAAACAAAATTAAACTCCGAAGGAGTTTCATATACATCGAGTTTTACTTCACCTCCATCTCTTTCCCCTAATCAAACACTAAACTATCTCTTATACATTCCTTTTTACTTTCACTTTCTTATACTTTCATTTTTCACTCCAACTAAACACACTTTTAATGCAATTCATGTAACTTGCTTATTAATTCTATTTATTATATATATATAATCATCTAATTTTAATTAAATACTCAATTTTCAAAACATCATGCCTTTCATGTATAACTCAATCTAACAATTTTTTTAGGGGGAATTAACACGGCTTTTTTGAAATTTGATATAATCATAAATACATTATCGTTATTTGGAAAGTTAACAATACCTTTAATTTTTTTAACAATCGTCTAACAACTATCACAATCCGTCAATCTCTGTTAGGTTTTTACTCATTTTTAGTAGTAAATTGATCAAAATGCCCTTGTAGATTATAAATTATAGTTTTTTATTTTTTAAAAAAAATAATTTTTTTATGGACTAGTGGATAATTATCTTTTTTAGTTTTATAAAATTTTTCATCCACCCCATCTGTTTCTTTTTTGTTTTGTTTTATAATTCTTTTAAAAGTACAACAATGCCAAAGTTGATAATTTCAAACCCCCATCCAAAAATTTATATAATTTCATCAAACATCATAGGGCATTTGTAAATTTTTAAATAATAAAAGAGTATTTATAATTATACCAAATTCATAGGGTTTTCATTATAATTTATCCTTTTTTATTTAAATTTTAAAGATAACGACTATTACGATATTCAGTATATTAAATATGAAAAAATAATTAATTACAACCAAAGAGTTTAACCATACTCTTCCAAAATTATTTATTTTATTCAATACATTAATTATGATATAAAATAGGGTAAATCATACAGACTTTCATGATGTTTGCCATAATTATAGATATCTACTTATTATTTGAAAAATTACAAATACTTCTTTAAAATTAATTAACGGCCGTCTAATACCCTCTCGTGATAGCCCATTGTAGGGCATATTTGTTACACGACCGCTAATTACAAAAGAGTAGGTTTAATTTGTTCAAACAAAAAGAAAATATATGTAATTATGACAGATCTCAAGAAAAATTATTGTAATTTATCCTGTAAAAAATAATTAATTACAAAAGAGAGTTTAAATTGAAAATATTCCTCCAAAATGGTTAATAGGTACTGCAACATTGCGACTATGTTGCTTTCTCATCTACAACCTTTCACCAATAGTCCATGCAAGAACAATGACCATCCTTAAAATGGTGAAAACGGCTGCGATCTCTGGCAATGATCTCCCTCTTGAATATCTTTGATATTATCTTCGTAGCAGAGTGGCAGTTCCCACAAACTCGAAGATTTTTAACAATCCTTAAGGTTGTTCCTGGCTGTGTGCTGATTAAACCGAAAGCAATTGCCAACTTCTCGCTGTGCTGACACAGGACGCCTTCTTTCCACTCTTCATCCACATCATAGTACACCTCGGATGTATCCGGTACATGTCCAGCCATTTCCAGAAGCCTGTCAACTTCTTCCAGCATCTTATATATTTCATTGCTCTTTGGATGTGTCCGGTCACTGACAAGAAACTCATGTACAATGCTGTCCACTTCGATGGAGGTGGAACCGGGGACTTTCTTCATTCCCTTGTCGTTTAGAAGGGTTCTTATTCTTGCAACCTCATCCCATTTGCCTGCTCCTGCATATATGTTTGACAAGAGCACGTAAGCACCGGGATTATCTGGTTCCAGTTCAAACAGTTTCCTTGCAGCATATTCTCCCAACTCAAGATTTTTGTGAATTCTACAAGCCCCAAGAATGGAACCCCATATAGCTCCGTCCGGTTCTATCCCCATTCTTTCGACCAATGCCACTGCTTCGTCAAACAATCCTGATCTTGCTAAAAGATCGACCATGCATCCATAGTGCTGCAACTGTGGGGAAATGTTAAAATCCTGGATCATAGAATTAAAACATTCGCGCCCAAGATCCACCAAACCTGCGTGGCAACAAGCTGATAAAACACCGACGAATGTAATATCATCCGGTTGGAATCCTTCTTTAGTCATTTCTGAAAAAAGCTCAATAGCTCTATATGCATCTCCATGCATGGCCAACCCTGATATCATGACATTCCAGGAACCTAAACTTTTAGTTTGCAAACTGTAAAAGATCTGTTTGGCAGCTTCAATATTTCCACATTTGGCATACATATTAATGAGACTTGTCCAAAGCATCTCATTGGGGAAGTCCTGATAATGCTTTTCAATGTACTTATGCATCCATTTACCAAGATCAAGGGCGCCCAAATGCGCACATGCTGGAATAACATTTAAGAAAGTTACATCGTTAGGCTCTACATCATTTAGCTGCATCAGCCGAAAAATTTCGAGGGCATCTTTATACTCGTTCATATGTGCATAACCACCAATCATAACATTCCATGAGACAAGATCTTTTTCTTGTATGCTATTAAACAAACTCCTTGCCATGTTAAGATCGCCACACTTTGCATACATATCAATCATTGCATTAACAAGCCGAAGATTTGAACCATGCCCATGCTCTTCAATCCAAGATCGAACCCAAGTTCCAGTTTCAATTGCCCCCAAACGAGCACATGCAGAAAGAACGCTTAACAAGGTGCTGAGGTCAGGTGAAACTTTAGCTTTCCTCATTTCCTGAAACAAACTCAATGCATCAACAGACCGACCAATTTGAGCATATCCTGATATCATGGCATTCCATGACACAACATCTCTAAGGGGAATAGCATCGAACAACTCACGTGCTTTATCGACATAGCCTCTCGAGATGTACCCTGTGATTAATGCAGTAAAAGACACTGGATCTCTAAAAGTACTCTTGTCAAACACCTTTCTGGCATCATCTAAATTCCCATGCTGAGCATACATGTTAATAAGCGAAGTATGTACATATGCATCATCTTCAAGCCCAAACTTAAATACCTGACCATGAATTTGTTTCCCTGTATGTGCTGTCAGGAGCTTTGTACAGGATTTAAAGAGAAAAGGAAAAGTGTAAGAATTTGGTTGAAGACCAAAGATCAACATGTTTATATAATAATCCAGCGCTAAACGCGGAGAAGAGCTCAGAGAAGATCCACGAATCATCATATTGTATATGACGTGATTAGGATCATGAATGGAGTTGAAAATCGACATTGCATAAGAAAGATTACCATAAGGGCTAACAGCACAAAACTCGATGAGTTTACTCAGTGCAAACTGGGTGTTGTGGAGGCCGAATTTGATGAATTGCGAATGGATTTGCTTAAAGTTTCTTATACTTTTACATTTGGAGAGGAGGGCAAGAGATGGATGAATCTGGAGTTGTTCATACGGAGGGTCGGATGAGGCAGGGAGGAAGTGTAAGAGATTAGAAGATGCTACTACAATTGCCATATGGTTCTTCCAAAACCACCACTACCTCAGTGGGTCTTATAATAGCTCCATGAAGAGAGCAAAAGGAGTATGATAACTTCTGTCCAAGTGCAGCCACATAAGGGAATTCCTGCAAACTCCAAACAGTTACACTATTATGTAATAATACTTGGCATTGTTCAAGAAACTACCAGACTATACTCAATGCCAGTCATAGAGAAACACAACACTTGTTATAGGCAATGCAAATGGAAATATCGACTCATTTTATGCATTATTAACCATGAGATTTCTTCATAGCACTAAAACCAACTAAAAGATTTGGTGATCAGAAACTTGCCCTAGTTTCCCAACATGAATTACCTCAACCAATTCAGCATATAACCAGCAAAATTATGGCAACAACAGCTCAGTGAGAAAAGAATGTGTGCCTTTCAATATACATATATATCCAGAAAACTAGCCATTATATACATAAATAAAATAGAAATACTCATATGAATAAAAAAGAGGATCACTGTTGGTTTTTGCAATTCTGGTTAAAGAACACTGGAGACAACAATGACAATCACTTAGTTTGCATCAATTCAAAACACAACAAGCAAATACCACAAATATCAGTAATTCCATAGCGACATACTCCCAAATTTCTATATCTTGCAGCAAATCCTAATTATATATATATATAAAAAAAAGAATATTCCAGCAAAATTTCATAAATTTTCAGCAGCTAATTCAGAAAATTTAATCAGCTTCATAAGATAGATAACTATCACAGAAAAAAATGAGTAGCTCTGGATAAATGAAGATAATTCGTCAACTTCAGCACTTCATTACGAAGAAACCATCGTGATTAAGCGAGTTCACAGGACTCAATATCATGAATTCCAGCACTTAAATTCCCATTACGAAAGAATTCCAAGAATCTGAGAACTTAATTACAGAAAAACGATCGTTGGGTTTCAAGAACTTCAAAGCAAGTTTCAGAAAATTTTCAGCAAATTATTAATAAATCACAAGAACATATTGCAGAAAAGGGAAAAAGAATACCTGGGAATGGCAGTTATTTTCATCATCAGAGTTTGAATATCTGAGATATTTTCTTCTCTATCTCAACCGAATTTCAGGTATGATGAAGTCGCTTTTCTCCAAGAAGCGACTTTTCAGCTTACTCAAAACATTTTTACAATTTAAAATTTTGAACATATTTTTATGTGCATTGCCATTGGGCCACTTGGAATGTGGTTAACTCCTTTATTCTATTTGATATTTAGCGGATTGTGACACATCATTTCTGTGATCATATAATAAATACTTTATTAAAATTTAAAATATATTAAAAAAATAAAATATATAAATTAATATGTCACATTCAAAAAAATAAAAAATAAATAAGTTTAAGTATTATCGATACAACAAAGATTGGTGCAATGGTGTCACAAATTGCAGTTTGTGGGTGAAAAGTGCTTTTTCTTTAAATACTAGCCATTGTGGCACGTCGCTCCTACGTGCGTATATAAATAATTTTTCACGCTTTAAAACATATTATAAATAAGAGTAAAATATATATTATATTATATTAATAAAATAATAATAATAATAATAATTTATCAATTAATGTAAATTTTGAAAAGTTGAATAAGTTAGTTATTTTATCATGAAGGGCATCTTTTACTTCATAAAAAATTAGTGCGGTGATGCCATTAATCTTCGTTTGTGAGTGTGGAGGGACTTTTCTTTTTATAATAGTATAGATTGAACCCTTTTTTATATATTATTACTATTATTTTAAACATAATTTTTATCATTAATTAGCTTAATCCCTTGAACTAATCTCATATTTGCTCTAAAAAAAATCTAAAGTACATCTTGCTCTTGCATGTTCTTCCATCTAAAAGAATGGCATAATCTACATCATAAATTGACAATAATCTTTTTATTAGGCCAAAAGGTAACATGTTCATTCTCATGTGTTTTTCATATTATTAAGCACTCACTTGTTTTCTCTTCATTATATTACTCAACCTACTCAATTTTTTAAGTAATTTTCATTTATTCTTGTTGGACTTCTAAGCTAAAATTGTTATTACTTTAAGCATCATAGTAATAACGTTTATTTTGCAAGTTAGTCTTCCAAATTTTAGAATTCTCAATTACTAACGCCCAGTATGCATTACTATTTATAAATTATCTATTGTAAATTACTTGTTCTGCATATATATAGTAGATGGTCTTTTTAAGCGAATCATTACTTGTGAACTGGGTCGAGGTTGGTGATGGTCTGACAAATATATATCAGATGGAGTACACTTGAGGTTCTCGAGATTAATAATGGGGTTGGCCTACAACACAAATGATTAAGCTTATTCGGGAGACCCTCAACTAAAAATTTTCAAAATCCAATAAAAAACACATCTATCAAGTGACTTTATGATTCTGGAGGGGTAAAAATTAACCCCCATAAAATTCCCATTAGGAAACACGAGCGGTTAATGGAAGGAATGAGTTTCTTAAGCATGAAAACAAGCATATATGGGCAGCTAAAGTTGTGTGTATTAAGCTATCTTGTAGCCTATTTCACTATATATCACAAGAGAGTATTCAGCCTATTTCCTTATCACGGGTTCTTTTGCTTTTTTCTGGCATTTAACCCCAATCTATTTAAGTGATGAAAGAATCCATCTTTGTACATGATGGGGCCCTGAGAGTAGTCAGCATATTCTTCAAAGACATTTTAAATTGTCTTTTGGATACAAGAACTGTAAAGCCCAAATTCAAAAGCCATGCACATATACATATATGACTCCCCAAGAGTCTTGAAAGGTCACATACATACATGCATATATATATATATGTATATATATTCTGAGTTATCTGAGAATATATTCATTCATTTTCACTCACTGAAATGGACAGTACTGCACTATCATGACATCATCGATCTTGCAGAATAACTTTAGTTGAAGCCACGTACGAGTTTGTCGAATTTTCACAGCATGTTGTTCTTGTGCATTCATCTATCTGGATAGCTCAGAATCTTCAGGTTTTAGCATGATTGACAAACAGTTTCTCTGGGACCATGTGGGCTGATTGTCCACTGCTTCAACCCTCACTTTTTCAGTGATTTTGTTAGTTTCATGTCACGAATCGAATCCGTTTTATGCATTTATCTCAAGTGTTCAACACTCGTGTCATCTTTGGCTTAACCGGTTACTCGGGATGGAATGTGCTTCTGTTGGTTATTTGTGTATCTGAGATGTTTGTAGCCAAATAATACGACAGCCGAAAATTGGTATTAGTTTGCTAATTGTGTGCTATTCGACTTGGGGGGACTTATACCGACTTTTGTGCAATGTACTTAGACTTGATGATGCTATACTGACGGAATCAGGGCTTGCGCCGGCTGCTTATGTGTCTAATATGTCTGCAGCTAAACAGAAAAAGGTCTGAGAATATCGTAGCGAAAATGGCGAGGTTTATTAATTGTGTGCTATTCGAATTGGGGGGACTTCTACCGAATTTTGTTCAATGTACTTAGACCTTGATGGTGCTATACTGACGGAATCAGGGCTTGCGCTGGTTGCTTATGTGTCTAATATGTCTGCAGCTAAACAGAAAAAAGGTCTGAAAATATGGTAGCGAAAATGGCGAGGTTTACTAATTGTGTGTGCTTTTTCGACTTGGGAGGACTGCTGCCGACTTGTGTGGAATGTAGTTAGACCTTGATGGTGCTATGCTGACGGAATCAGTGCTTGCGCTGGTTGCTTATGTACCTGATGTGTTTGCAGCTAAAACAGAAAAAGTCTGAAAATGGCGTAGCGGAGATGGCAAGGGTTGCCAACTGTGTGCACTTGGACTAGTTTGTCCCTACTGCTGGACCAGAGCACATTTTGAGTAGGTTAGTCCAATTACTTGTTAATCTAAGTTTTTTAGTAAAATCAACTGTCACCTTAAAGTATCAAAAACAAAAGCTGATTTTCAGACGATGTTGTTCAAACTTTGTCCATGAAGATTTCAATGAAAGCTACTGAAAAGTTGTTGTTCTGGCTAAAAGAGAAAACTAAGACAAAAACTACTACAAGTACAAGAAAAGACTCCATTCATATCCTCCATACACTATGTCTGAACAAACCGAGCCTGTCCAAGAAAAATCAGTACAATTGATCATTTGGCTTTACATTCAGTTAAAGTCTTTATGATTCCTATGTAACTTTGAGTTCTACTAAAGCCATAATGCTCCGGCATCTTTGAGCATCTTCTTGAGAGAGCCGTTGAGCTGGAGAGTCATGACGGTGTTGGCAGAGCCCACAAGCTTCCCACCGATGAACACTGCTGGGACGGCAGGGCTGCAGCCTAACTTCGTCAGAGCCCACTCGATGTCCTTCCCTCTTGAATCCTCATCAATCTCATGCACCAACGGGCTAACACCTTGCTCGTAAAATAGTCTCTTGATGGCATGGCACATGCAGCATGAACTCTTGCTGAATATCACCACAGCCTTCTGAGACACAATTTTCGCTACGCGATCCATCAACTAATTTAGCTTGCTTTGTCGAGTTCTTGATGATTAAGGGCTCCTGAAGAGGTTGTATTTATAGAGAGAAGCTTATAAGAATTGTTTAAACTTGAAAAGTGAAAAAAGGGGTGAATAAGAAAAAGATAGAAGTTCTTTGAGATATATTTGGATAGATGCTGTGAAATATGAATTTCTGCCTTGTCTGAAATGACATCTGTGGTTTATAACATGTTATTACATAGAATATCTGAGGCTAAATATGCAGATAAGTAATAAAGCAGATTCACTTGTAAATTTTTTTAACGATATAATGACAGTACGGCAACTGGTTTTTTCATCGATCTTTACATGTGGATACAGGGCGTGTTACGTGCTACCTCATGATTGTTTGAGTTGATGAGAGAGGAATGTCAACTTTGATATTGGAAGAAAATGATAGACGAGAATCTGATAAAAGTTCGGACATAGTGAAGTTGCATCAGCTGACGGTGAAACGCAGCAAAAATTATGCTTTAGGACAGTGATGCTTATAAGATGGGATCCCTTTGCATGTTGGATTAGATGGAACATCCTGAAACATGTGTCCAGAAAATTCTAAGTATTGGACCACAGATGTGTCTGAGAAGCAGCTATGATAAGTGCATACATCATAGAAGAAATCCTCACGTTTTTATGTTTAACAGAAAGTTTTGCTGCTATTAATGATGTCAAACCTTACATGACGCCAACCCCCCACCCAACCCCACCTCCCCAATCTTGAAAAGTTCAGTTCGGTTAACAGAGAGATTGACAACAAGAAGAATCACATTTTGAAGAACACCGGCCTAACCGAAGATGCAGAGCTGAAAAAGACACTAAAATTCAGTTGTGGGCTGGTCTTATCCACATGAAATGTAATTCGATTTCAATTATATGTCAACAGATGAGGAAAGTTGACAAAAGTTGTGTTAGAAACTGAGAATGTATTATGTTCTTTGCCTATTCGTTTTTCCTTTCCTGTTCAAGAACTAAAAGAGAAATATCTGTATGTTCATGCATACAACCAGTGTGACTTATTCCTATGCTGACATGATTTTAAATTGGAATAACTGCATAAGGACGTTCCTGGTTTTCATCGTTTGCGTGTAAGATACTGACACTCTTTGTCCCACTTGTAGCCGCCCCATATCACTTGTCTCGAATAAATAGTCCAGTCCATAGTAGAGAATATTTGCGGAATACTAAAACTGATACAGATGGTTATTTTAGAAAACAGATAAAGTTTTCTTTTATATTTTTTCATAAAGTTCAAGACATCTAATCCACGAAATGCGATTTTCAGTTTATTCTACTAATATCAGATACTGAGATTTGTTTGATTTCATTGATGTTTGAGTATGGAAATATACGTTTGTATCAGAAACTGATACATTTGCATTAGCATACTTCAGTCACCTCATCGTATTGGTCGATATTCTTGCAATGTTGATCAGATCAAAGCAACATGTAGTCAAGAATGTAAGAAAAGAAAGAAAACTGCCTCAGATGATAGATTTCAGAATTTAAACACAAGATGTTCGTCGCTGTTCAAACAGGACAACATCAATTGAGTTAAAAGTAAGCGAAAACTTTAGTACACTTCACTCAGAAAAAGGTGAGCGAGCTCTACGGCTTATCTTGTAGCCGATACTTACATACAAAGAAAGAAGGAAAGACAAAAGAACAGACAACTCATGAAACATATGCCAAGCTGTCCTTATTTGAGCTTCACTTCTGTTGTTCTTCAAAGCCACAGAGCACCAGCATCTTTAAGCATCTTCTTGAGTGATCCATCAAGGTGAAGAGTCAAAATGTTGTTAGCAGAGCCCACGAACTTTCCACCAATAAAAACGGCTGGAACGGTCGGACTGCAGCCAAGCCTCATGAGGGCTCGTTCCGTTTCCCTCCCGTTGGGCTGCTCGTCTATCTCATACACCATAGGGCTCACCCCTTGCTCGTAGAACAGCCTCTTGATCGCATGGCACATGCAGCACGTGCTCTTGCTGAATATCACGACCGCCTTCTGCGAAGCCAGCTTCATTACCGTCTCCATATATACTATAACGAGAAAAACGTATGTGACTTAAGCTGTTGAGATTGAGACAGACAATATAGGGAACTGCGAAAACCGATGTATGTCGATGGTGTTTGAGGTTCTTGTCTTGGTGATATTTATAGGTTGAAAATGAAGATGGTGATATGGACATTTGAATTGTTTAATGTGGAGATTGATGCTTGAGAGAAAAAAGGTCAAAATTCCTTGAGATCAAGAATAGATGCTGTCATGCTCTGTATAGGTTATGCTGAATGGATTAGTAGGTTGATGTAAGAAATGTTGAGATGGGATTTTGAGGTTGTTTTCTCATAGCAATCTGTTTGCTGATAGACATGAGATGGTGTGTCCTAAAGATTAAGGGAGAGCTATGCAAGAGAAAATGTAAGGATTATGGGCTTTTGCACAGAACAAGGTGTTGCTGCTAAAAGAGATTCCAGCTGCAAAAGTGGAGAACTGTTTGACTTCATGCAATGTTCTGGACAAACCACTACTGGAAAATTCTAATCCAGACCCGGGTTCGCGGAATTTTGAACCAATTATGTAATAAGTGTAATATATTGTGATGTGATTGATGTATACTTTAGAAAAAGTGATACTTGCTCTGTGATTGATTATTCGACCAAAACTTATTTGGGTAAAAATTCCCATCATGGTTCATGTAGTTCAACTTAGAGCATGTGTGGCTAAACTTATTTAAAAAACTTTATAAACTCATACATCTTATAAATCTAGAGCTTATAAGATGTCAAATCTTATTTTAAAAATTAGTTAGCAAAGTGTCCGGATAAATTAAGATAATGAAGCTTACAAGATGATACTAATAGTAAATTTTAATTAGCTTGAAGGAATTGGTATCTTAAATTAAGTTAGGAATTTTCCTATCTTTTTTAAGAAAACTTATAAGCTCATAACATCTTATTTTTGGAGCTTATAAACTCTTTTTCTAAGAAAATAAAATTAAAAAGAATACTTTGTAATATTTTATAAGCTCTCGAATATCTTATAAAATTCTTTAAATAACTTATCAGCTTACCCGAACACCTCTTAATTGAAAAGGGTATGCATGAAACACATTATACAAATTTTTAGCCATGTTTGGAGCGTTTTTAGATTGTTTTTAACAATTTAAAATGGCCTAAAACGTTCGAGATGGGATTTTTGGTTGGTCTCGAGCATTGGCACCTAACCTTACGATGCAGATCATCCAAATTATACAGAGTGCTCCTTCCGTTCGAACCAGGGTATGAACTTCGAAATCAAATTTTGCCTCATGAGGATAGATAGTGAAATTCAACGTAAATTCAATTTTAAGAGTCAGTCGTGGGATCTGAACGACCATCAGAACTCCTCTCTCCTCGAGAATCCACACATCCCTTAGCATAAGAAGTATAATACTCTATTCTATTACCTATATTTTGTATACACATAAAAATTAGATAATATTCTATATGATTTGGCTTTTTACAATAATTTTTAATTCCCCCACTCCAAAAATAATACTAAGTGCATTTTCATGACATTTAAAGTACACAAACCCTATTTATGGTCCTATAGGATCCAATGGGCCTATGTCATAACAACATAAAATGGTGGGCTTGGGCCTATAGTGTATTAATATTCATTAATCAAATTCATTTTCTTTTTTTTTTATAAGAATTTTTTTTCTCAATTATTACTTTAAAAAGTAAATAGATGTAGGAAAACCCCATTAAAAATTAAACTAAAAAAAAATGAAATTATTGCATATGAAGATAATGAATTAAATATTGATAAGTCAAGCTCCAATGCGTTTTAATTAAATTAAATAGCGATTTGTTTGTTCAAATGAGAGGAAAGGGGAAGCGAAAGGGAGAGGTGAAGTGAAAAGGTAAGGAGGAGGAAATAATAATAATTTTTCTTCAAATTGTTTGATAGAATTAAAAGGGGAATAAATTTCAAATACTACTCCTTATTTGGTACGAGAGAAACAGATTGAGAAGGAAATACTAATTTTTATAATTTTACCCATTTCTCTTCATTTTGCTCTAAAAAATAAACAAGTTGTATTATATTAAAACAATTTTAGTATATAAAAAATTTAAAAACCGTATTAGTAAAAATAATCATCAAACAAGAACAAAAATATTTTTTATTAATAAATATATTCATAAAAAATGAGTATTAAAACTATTCAATTTAAACAAAATAAAAATTAATACCAATGACTTCAAATAAAGAATTCGAATCTAAATAAAATATATAATTTTTTAAACTTTTTGGGCTTATTCTTTCCACCCAATGTTAGCGAAATACAGAATTGAACTTTAAAGGGTTTTATATACATCCAGTTTTATTTTCTTTCCAACTATTATTTCCGACCAAACACCAATCTTTTTCTTATATGTTCATTCTTATTTTTATTTTTCTTATACAGCCACTTTTCCAACCAAAAAAATCATAAGAGTCTAGCTCTATTTGATAGTTTATAATCACATATTTGTTATTTTTTCAATAATCGAATAGAATTCAAATTGAGTCGGATTATTTAGTAAACAAAAAACTTGATTCAAGTTTAATTTCAATAAATTTAATAGATCGAGCTAAATAATCGAATAATTTAATTTATTTTTCAGGTCGACTCCAGTATACCGAGTAACTCATGGATGGCCATGTTTCAATGCTAAAAAAGGTGAAAGAAAAGTTTTATTTTAATGCTGATTTTAATGCCATCTGATCAAAAAAGAATCATATAATTTTCCCAAAATCTTGAAAATCATTATTATAATAATCGAAGCTAAAATAGCTAAACTTTCTATTTCAAGAAAGCATAAGACACATATAAATTCAGGATTTATTCACTTGCCAATTATGCCATATTACCAATACAATCTTTTTCTTTTTTATTTTTTTTTGTTTATAAAAAGAAGGGATAATTACACCGTCTTCTTCTGAGTTTTGGTATAATTATACATAAATTTCTTATGATTTAAAATATTATATCTAATACCCCTGATGTAATTATTTCTGTCCCAATAAATAGATTTATTCGTTAGTCAAAATTCATCAAATTTGCTTATATTAACAAAAAAAAATGAATGAAAATTCATATTTAGCCCGATTGACTTATTTCTAACTTATTGCAGGTCAAATAAATCTTTTCTGGCCAAACTACCCTTATAAGAGTGAAGATATACCTCCTCACATACATTAGCATGTCAAGATGTATAAGAGTAGTCTAATTAAAAATAATTTGTTAGTCAGTAATAAGTCAGTTGAGGCAAAATGTGAGTTTTATTCAACTTTTTGCTAATATCATTAAATTTAGTGAATTTTGGCTAACAGAGGGATTTATTTGTAAAATAAAAATAAACGTCAGGAGTACTAAATGTATTTTTTTCAAACCACATGGTGTCTACGTGTAATTGCACAAAACTTCAGAGGAGACGGTCTAATTATTCCTAAAAATAAAAAGGCAGAGGTGGCACCTCCCAAACGAAAACTGTGTCAGCATCATGTTTACCAACAAAGATTATGCCTGCATCATGTGTGTCGATCAAGATCTCTACAGCTAACTTACTATTGCCAACAATCAAAAAGTTTAACTACATAGGATCAACACACATGTCAAAAAGTACATTTAATCCCACCAAACATTTTAGTACAATTCAAAATCACAATGTGAGTGTTTCAATATTTAACCTTAACCACTGGATCACAATGATCGGTGATCTTAGCAATACAACTACTTTATTTATTTGTTTATTTATTCATTGATTTTCACCTAAATGTAATTTTCCACTAACCCATTCCTTAAAAATATGTTATAGCTTTTTCTATAATTAATCTAAAAAAATATATTTTTTAAGCATATAATTTATTTTAATTTTTGTATTACACTTAATAATTGCAAAATTACATCTTTTCTAAATCAAATTTAGTGGAATCCAACCAATCAAATTTGAAGAATTCTCCTTTATCTATTGTTGCTTGAGATCGATTCATACTATAATTATTTCAAGTGAATTTTAATAAAAAGATCACACGTCAATTATTTATACTAAAATACATGTATAATTATGTATCACCGTAAATTCAATTTTACCTCTAAAAAAACCTTTTAAGGATATTAGGCTCAGATATAAAATTGGGACATACTCTGCATTGTTATGTGATTAACTCGATCGGATCAGACGTAATATAAATGAGAGTTTCTCCCAATATTATAAATTTAATACTTCTAAAAAAGAAAAAAAAATCTCTATCCCCATCGCCACCACCTTTTCCATTGTTCTCCTTTGGAGAATTTGATGCGAATTTTTGTTTTGGAAAAGAGGAAAGAAGGAAAAAAAAAGATAAAATAAAATAAAATAATTATTCTTATTATTAGTTTTGGATAAATCCAACTTTTATCTCCAACACATCAGATTCTTCCTCAAAAAAAAAAAAAAAAAAAGGTTATATGGACCACATAATTATTTTATGTCATACTAAATATTTAATAATAAGTTAATTGCTTAGAACCCAAAAACAACAAAAAAAAAAAGATACTGGAAATTTTTGGGAAGTCGTACCAAGAACACCTCTCTTAATTTGTTTGTATTTTTATTTTATTTATGACATAATAGAATAATATTTTAATAATATTAATTATATACTCACGATCGTAATCATTTATGTATAAATTGTAGTTTTGGGATAAAAACGACGAGTATTGTATTATCACACCAACATCAATAAACTAACAAATACATCCATCCGATTAACAGATTTATAATATAATGAACTGATATTACAATAAATTCACATATGATCGATATCCATCTATTATAATAAACTCATATTAAATTAGACAAATATCCACACATCTAATAAGATTCGAACTTATAATTTCGATCTTATTTATTGATCTCAACCTTAACCATTAGATTATGACATCATTGATGTGGTTTAAGGTTTACTTAACATTAATAATAATATAAACGTAGTGACTTAGAATATATAATATACACTATAAATATTATATATATATATATATATAGTTCATATATGCAGAGATTCGTTATTGTGCGATGGCTCATTTCCCATGCAATGTTACGCATCAATCACTTTCAGTCAAATTAATGTTCTCCTAATATTTAGTATAGTTATATGTATATTTTTTTTATAATTTAAAAAATTATATATAGCACTATTTGTTTTCGTCTAACAAATAAGTTTCTTCATTAGTCAAAATTCACTGAATTTGTTAATATCAACAGAAAAATTAAAAGTAAATCTATATTTAATTACCCACAATTGACTTATTATTGATTTATTGTAAGTTAAAATAAATTTGTTTATAACCAAGTTACCCCATTCGTATTCATGTGTTAATGTACGTGGGGAGGTATAACTTCACCATTATAAGGGTAATATAGTCGAAAAAAATTATTTGACTCGCAATAAGTCAGTAATCAGTCAGTCAGGAGTAAACATACATTTTTTTTCTTTTTTTTTATTATATCAACAAATTCATTGAATTTTAAGTAAGGAAAAAATATATTTATTAGAGAGAAGCAAATCTTAAAAATGCCAAATATTATTTTTCAAATTACAGATACTTTTACGTGTAATAATTATCCCGTTTTACAAACAATCACCAATATAAATATCGCAACATTCTTACTCCCTCCAAACGACATCCTCAATCCACTTTCCTTTTGTGCATTTGAGTTGACGTATAAGTGCCTATGTAAGTCACCTATATATATATCCTTATCTGGAGTAGGGATGGAATCGAAATCCTCAAGACTATTTGTTGAATAAAAAAGAAACTACTTTTCTATATAAATGTCTCCATGCAATCCCCATTAGCAAATCATCACAACATATATGCTCATCGGTTACAAGAACACTACTTAAGCTGCTACCCTCTCATCGACAATAGATTTCCAAAGCATAAATGGAGGGAATAAGCGATATGGTGTCCAACAATCCGGTGGTGATCTTTAGCAAGACCTCATGCTGCATAAGTCACACTATTAGGTCACTCTTTAGTGACTTTGGGGTCAATCCGACGGTGTATGAGCTCGATGGGGTTGCTAGAGGCCGGGAAATCGAGCAGGCGCTCTCCCGGCTCGGCTGCAACCCCACTGTCCCGGCGGTGTTCATTGGTGGTGAGTTTGTCGGAGGGGCGAACGAGGTCATGAGCCTTCACCTCAGTGGCTCTTTAAAGCCCATGCTCAGAAACGCCGGTGCCTTGTGGCTCTAACATAGTTGTAGCAATCGCACGGTGTGTGATACGAGTGAGTGAAAATACAGTTCTGGTGCATGGATTTCCAAACAGTGCTATGTAGTTAAATAATGAGTGCTTGAGCCTTACTTGGAGAAGCTGAGAAGTATATGTTTTCGGTTAATTATAAAAACTTTGGGACTATGATCATGTCAGATATTGCTCCTTCTTCTTTTCTCTTCTTTTCCTTTTTATAATTTCTTAATTACTCATATAATTAGTTTTTGATTTATTAACAACTCACTAAAATTTGATTCAAATTAAGTAGCTCTTGTTACGGAATTACAATTTCCCACAAAGAAGTTCTAGAATTTCACTTACATCCCCTTCAAAAATTCACCACTTACACCTGACTTCATTTCGTTAGGATTTTGACGAAAAATACTAATATCAGCAAAAGAATTACATAAATTTTAATTGTCCCCTCCGTGTATATATATTATATTTATTCCCTTACAAGTACAAAGACATACATGCGAATGTTAAATAAAGAGTAAAATTAAAACTTTATATAATCTTTTTATTGATATCAACATTTTCTGTCCAACCACTAATAGAAGGATAAGGTGTAAGTGTAATTTTGAATGTTTTTTGAGAAAATGTAATTTCACAATTTTTGGGGGAGTCCAAGTGTAATTAACCCTTTTCTTGTTATTCTTTTTTTGTTTGTGTTGGAGTTCTGATGAGTATCTGCTTCACTTTTCACTAATAATGCTGAATATGAGTTAGACAAGGAATGAATATATGTTGTAAAAATGTGAATGTCAGAACAAATTTCTGTCATCAATCCACACTGCCTGTACTGCAACCAAAGATTACCTTGCACAATACAAAAGCAGCTCCCAAAGCAAATACAGATGGAAAAACATGAGACCGAAGCATATGATTTTACAAACAATATTCAGCTTTAAGTCAAAAATCAGAAGCACATCCAATCATGAAGAGATACCCATTTCGAATATAAATGAATTAAACAATAATAATTGATAAATAAAATAGCTTCTCCAAATTCTTTCTTGTATTTAAGATAATCATTTATGAAAAGAAGCATTTGGACATTGACAACACAACTACATATCTTACATAGAAAGGCAGAAATAAATTGCCTTGTAATTCTCCGTGTTCATCGATCTTCCAGAATGAAGCCCCCAAGACAAAAAAGGGGAACACCACCTTCACATAAATTCATTCCCTAGTCAAGTTTATGTTCTTAACAATGAAGGAATGAAAAAGGGGTGTAAATACAGTTAAATCCGGGTGGAGAATGGTGAGAATGTATCTTTTTCGTTCCGAAAAAGACAGCATAAATAGAGATAACTTGGATCCAAAATTTGAGTGGTGATGCAAATTACCTACACGGGAGGATGTGGTTTGAGTTCTTGTTATTCAAAGATGAGGTGAAAAGCTAAATGAGGTTTTGCAAGATCATTTGAGGGGTATGCATGACTTATTCAAAAACGGAAAATGATTGCCATATGATGGCATTATGAACAGGGACGGAATCACTACAATGTATTGGATCTGAATGGCTGAAGATTATCGTGGAGGATTTTTGCACCAAAAGACTAAAGTTTGGTTTAGAGGAAGTTGCGCGACAGAGTTAATGGAACGAGTCGAACCTTTCATTCAGCTTGATGTGTGAACATCACCTCCACGACTCGTGCTACTGACACCAGCTGAACCCTGCCCAGAATGCTGAACACCTGATTGAGGAGCAGACCCACTTTTCGAGAATATTGAACCAACTGAAGCACTTGAACTGTTCATAGACGACATGTGTGGTGCGTCTTTGCTGAGTCCTGAAAGAAGTTCAGGCCTCAAGTCCGATGAAGACGATGATGGAGCCAAAGTTGCATTTGTAGATCCCACAGGGTAAGGAGCTACAGGCATGTCAGTCAGAGAAGATGCAGATGGACTGTAACTCAAAGTTCTCATTGGATGGTCAAATTTGCATGAGGGTCCAAATTTGCATACGCCATTTTGAGCATAGTGAGAGCAAAGAGGTGCACCCTGGAAAACAACGGAAGAAACTTTAAGAAAGATAGGCATATATCTCAACTATATACAATGTGACAGGCACAACCAAAAGCAACCACAAATCCGGAACTTGGTATCCAAGAGAAACAATAGTATCAGGCATAAAACAAGTGCAGCATAGGTTACAAGTTGCTGAATTATTTGCTTCATATTTATACCCCAACATAATGTTAGGCAGCACTCAATATTTCAGACCTGTGCTACTGTGCATCAGCAGAAAAGTCTGGAGTCATCAGAACTATAAGCTAATCTTGCATCTTCCTGAGAGAGATCTTGGCAGTCTACAAATTAGTTTTCTTATCAATATTTGAGGCTTGAAGTTTGTTCCTACTTGCTTTCTATGTAAAAGTTACAATTCTATGAACCAACAACCTTCAAAACACACCAAAATTCATATGCCTTAACGTCCAAAATCAGTGGTGGTTTACAATACAGTGGGAGCATCTATATGCAGATTCAGGTTTTCAGCAGCAATAGTTACTGTTAAGATACAGGTAGAATAAGTAAAGAAAACGACAAAATGTCATGTTGTACCCCCTAGGGTTCACGTCTAAGAGAAATTAATTTATAATATGCTTCACTTTCTTAGGAAATATAGAAAAAAAAAAAACTCTTGAATGAAGCACTAACCATACTCTCTCGCTAAACCAAAATGAGAAGGAAAACCAATGGTGCTAATTCAATCATGTAGGAAGTTGAAGTATACACTCATGTCATTCATTTCTCTGTCGATCAATTGCAATATTACATACAGCAAACTAGTTTCACAAAGTTATCCATTTTTAGTAGAGACACTTAACTACAATAATCAATTCAACAACAAATTGCAGAAAACAAGATTCGCAGACATATATGTTTAGAAGACATTAGTCTTCGTGTTATTGAAGGAGGTTTTAAGAATGGGTGCGCACAGGAACTCTAAGATCACGGTTGTAAGCAAGCTAGGATTATGGACACCTTGTATGCAGATAATTTATTCTTCTAATGTACAGGTAATTCAAGTTATGCTTCAAAAATAAAAAAGAGGATTGAATACTTACTGGCCGCAGTGGAAGACCCATCGGACTAAGTAAAAAATTTGATTTTGGTGCGCTCCACTCAGGTGGATGGTGATATTTACATGTAGAACCAAATTTACAATCTCCAGTCTTCAGATAATACTGACATTCTGGTTCACCAGGTCTTTCAGGAAATGGACTTTCTTTTTGGCTGCTGCTTGAGGGGCCAGCAGAAGAAGTAATGGAAATGTATGGTCCTGTGTATGCAGCTGCTGAAGGAGATAACTGTGTTATCCCGTAATTTGGGCCCCCACTGGTCTGAGTAGTTGCTGGGGCCACAGGACTAACTGGTGCCTGTACCATGTACTCTCACAGTTTAGCACACAACAGGGACATATCTGTAAGAATTTTCAGATCAAACAAACAGCTTTCCAGCTACACCTACCGGATAGGGAGTCCAACCAGGAACAGGAACAACTCCTGGAGGAAGGAGCATAGGACCATAACTTCCCGGAAAATATGAACCTGGAAGCATGGCTGGCCTAGCAACTGGCCAGTTGCCAGGAATTACCCCATATTGTTGAGAAGATTGAACAGAAGGGGACTGCACAGTCGGATAAACTGCAGCAGCAACTGCTGGAGCAGCCAAAGGCCCAGGTACAGGGACGGGAGCCAGGGTGGGGCCAGGGGCCACGGCTGGGCCTGGCACTCGTACTCCAGTTGGCTGTGGATGATGAAATTTACAGGTGACACCGAACTTGCATTGTCCTGTTTTGACATAATATGAACATTCCTTTTCTCCCTACAATAAGGATATTTATGAGACATGTGAACAGAACATTATTCTAAATAAAATCATGAACGATGCAACAGAAAATATAAAGAAGAATAAAGAATGTCAAACTGTCATACTGGTCGCAGTGGATATCCGTAAAAATTGAGCATGATTGGAGCTGAAGATCCAATTCCTTGCTTTGGATGGTGATATTTGCAGGAAGCACCAAATTTACACATGCCGGTCCTCATGTAGTACTGCAAATTCAGTTTAAAGAGCAGGTTTGTATAAAAAGCACAAGTTTTAGAAACAAAACTGTAGTCCAAAATAATAAGACAAATTGGCAGTCGCTAATAGAGTGGAAAACCAATTCAAGTGCAAATTTTAGAAGGACATTTGCTGAATTGAAAAGTCGACGATATTTCGATTCATGACAGTGTACCAAGTCATGAAGATGTAAATGCCTAATGTTAATTACTATTTAGCACGTTGTATAAATGCTTAATCCAACTCCTCACCATTTTCTCAATTTTGATACTCAAAGAAGATATCACATGACAAGATTTCAATGTGGATAGCATATCAGCATTAACATAGTTAAAAATGATAAATAGCCGCCTTGTTTATTCTGTTAACACACGTATCAGTGTTATTATCAACAATATGAAAATGTTAAATTGGACAAAACACCAAAAAACCAGATCATCACCTTTCCCTGAAGAATACAATGAAAGACATTGGCAATTTGAAAAGATTAACCAGAAGAAGCATGATTTAGTTTTCTAAATAAAGTAGATTTAAAACAATCAAACATCAGCTCATGATCAACATGAGCAGAGGTTTTCTTTGCCAAAATAGGCCACAAGTTGACCAATGTATAAGGTAATAAAACACTTTCTATGATCAGATATGAATCAACTGCAATAAATAGGTCAAAATATACTATAAAACAGATATATCATATAGAACACTAGCATAATAAATCCAAAAGAAAAAGATTTTATGTTGAGCAAAAAGAAAGATGTAGACGAGATTTCAATCAGGAAACTGTTACAAAATCTTCCATTCTTTCATCATCAAAACTGACACAATAATACAGATGTTAAATAGGAGAATAAAAGGACAACATCAGACAATAGGCAGATGAAATACTAAAACAAAATCTTGCATGTTTTGATCATAAAAGCTGACACAATAATATAGACGTAAATAGGAAAACAAAAGGGCAACATCAGATAATAAGCAGACGAAACACCAGTAATCACACAGAAATCCTCAATATCACAAAAATAAACAGGAAACATACAAATTACTTAAGAAGTATCATCTAGCAAATGCACTTTTGTAAATTTCAAGGTTTAACTGCATGGATCAAAGGTCAGCATCCCATGGACAGTTGGCAGATGTGTAAGTTAGATCACATGATTACTTCAGCATCCTTATAGACAGTAACTAGATGAATTAGTTAGATAAAATGATGTAGCAACTAGAATTTCCTCCCCATCGAGAGTTGACTAAGAGATATTGCATATTCAGCATCCACGTAACGGAAACAATCATCCAGTTTTACATACCATAGAAGCCATGACAAATAAAAAAGATAAATACATAATCAACTATCAGAAACTAACCCTTCTATAACCAAGAAGAAGAGAAAGCATGCATTAGGCAGCAAAATCTAAGAATTGCTTTTCACTTTCACAATATAAGTACTCAATGAATACATAAGGTTCGAAAGCAATATGCAGAATGACGATTTATATGTGATATATTATTTACTAATTAACATATTGCAAGGCATTTGGGCTGAAGTATTTTGACTATACACCTTGTAGATGGTAAGACATTTTCCAACTTGCATATATATGCACTGATTTTCCTAGCCCACAAAGAAAGGGAAAATAGCACGCAATTGTATACCTGACACACAGGCTGGCTAATGCGCTCCGGGTACCCACCTCCACTAGCCCGTAATGCTCCCACTGCCTGTAATCAAGTTTAAACAGCTAAATTTAGTCAATGCATGTTGCCGAAATTGTGATCATCCCAAACTGTAAACATTTTTCCTACTTCTATGTTATCAAAACCATTATAAATCTCAAAAGACTCCATTTTTACACCAATTACCATCAAATCCATATAAAACCCCCTAATTCTGTTCAATGCCTGTGGACAGATTTGGTGTAATAATGCCGAATGTAAATATTTTTTTCCCAAATTATTGCGGCTTATCAATACCATCACACACCAACTAACACAGGAAAGACTTAATTTCATGCAATTACATCCACATCCATATAAACCCTCCTAACAACTCAATGCATGCTTCAAAATATAATCATTCCCCCAATCTATTCCACTTCGATTTCATCAAACCACCGTAACCCCCAAAAAGAACAAAAAGACACTCGGTTTTCACCCAAACTAGCATCAAATCTACATGAAAACCGACTAAATTCCACTCCTCGGCCGATGATCACAGCAATCATGCCGAGAAGTCAAAAATTAAACTCCAAAGCTAAAGAAGTTGGAATTCTTACCGCACCACGGTCACGGGGATGATTGAACCGGCAGCGAGTGCCATACCCGCAGGATCCCGTCCTCAAGTAATAGATACAGTCCGGCTCATCGGGCCTCTCGGGGTACGATTCGAGGCCCAACTGCCACATAGGCTCTGCATTCACAAAATCAAACCAGAAACCAATCAACATTACCAAAATTCAAGCTGAAGTCAGTAAATTTGGCTCAAATTCAACTGAAATTCAAATGAAATTCAAATGTAACTCGCCTTCTAGCCCTGTTTCACCACCCGGGGCCGCCCATTCCGCCACCGGATCCACCGGCATCTCCTCCATTACCTGAGTCCCACTATACCTCTCCATACACGCACACACTCCAGATATATATATATATATACACAACAGTTTGTATTAAATATGCACTATACAATGATATTTACAGAGACAATATACGCGATAACAAATATATATGTACACACACACAAAAAGAAGAAGAAGAAGAAGAAGAAGAAAAACAAACACAGTTGTGCGTGATTGTGTGAGAGCGAAGGTAGTTTGATCGAGTGGGGGTCTGGTGGTTTTAGAGAGAGAGAGCGAGAGAGGAGAGAGAAAGAAGTTTAAAGTTGTTTTTCTCTTTTCAACACACACACACACACTCTCTCACCTTTTTTTATATATTTCACAGTCAGTGTGTGTTCTGTGTGTGATTTTTGTGCACTTTTTATTCAACTCTTCCCTATTTTATCCCTTTTTTTGGGTAAATTATAATATATTTATTTTTTTAATATTTTAAAATTAATTATTATTTAATAAATACCCTCGTAATAAATTATCATAGTGAAATATTTATTTGATAATTATTAATTTTTTTAAATATATTTAGAATTTTTCAAAACGATGAAATATTTAAATTACCATAAATTTTTAAAAAATTTGTTGTAATTTATTTTATTTTTTTATAAAAAATTTTTATAGAAGGAACAGATTTTATGGGCCTTTTTTTATTTATTTATTACAATTTATATTTTATTGGTGGTTTTGTTTCTTTATGTATTTTATTTTCTGTTTTGTCGGTTTTGTTACGCGCCAAATGGGGGCAGTTTGGTCCTGTCAAAAGACCATTTTGCCCTTCTTCTTTCTCTAAATATTTTTAAAGACAAATTGCAACTACCACCCTAAAATTTGATATAATTACAAATATATTCTTATTATTTAAACAAATTATAGATATTCCCATCAAATAAAAAATAATTGTGTAGCCTCTAGACGATATGTGAAAATTACTACTTTACTTTTGTTTGAATTTTTTATTTAAAAAAATATATTTGAAAAATATTAATAAAAACATGAGAGGCTGGTATAATAAATTATCCATCTAAAAATATTAGTCCATGAAAATATTTTAAAAAATTCTAAAAAATATATAAAGTATATGATTTATAATCCAAAAGGGCATTTAGGACAGTTCACTGCAAGAATTGAATGGAAACAAACGGGAGCTAACAAAATAGATTTATTGTTAGACGGACATTAAAATTAGATGGTACTCAATAATGAGGTATTTGTAATTATGTCAAATCATAGGGGAGTTAGCTATAATTTACCCTAATTTTATTTCTTTCTTTTTTTTCCGAGTAAGCGATATCTCATCGTTACATCACAAATCACAATAACAAATAACAATTAAGCAATTAAAACACACTCGATGAGTGTGCACAATTTAAATTTTTATTTTTTTATTTTATTGAGTGAGAAGGATTAAGTAAAATGAACAATTAATCAAAAATTATTTGAGTAAAATGAATAATTAATACAAAAATATTGAACTTAAAATGTGTATAAATGCTGAATTGTTAATAAAACTAATTAATAATAAATGATTTCTTTACTGAAGAAATAAGTATTAAGGACATTTTAGGCAACTTATAATTTACCAAATATAATAATTACTTTAAAATTTGTAAATAAAATTATGATATAGAAGAAGCCAAAGACCAACAATTTCGTAGGTTTTTAAATCCCAAAATCTCACAAATTTAAGGAATTGATATTATATAATTTTATAATATTATGTTAGAATATCAAAGTAACTTTTTTTTTGGTGTACACTAAAGTAATTAGAATATGTACTATTTAATTTATATTGTCAGTTTTTCCTTTTAATTAGTTTATAATATATTTTAAAATATAAAAAATTACATATCATATGTGTATAGAATCGACGTGTCACGACAACTAATATAACTAAAAGAAGATGAATTTAGTATCATGAGTCAAGATGCCAAATATCGGTAACGCACAGAAGAATTAGACATTTATTTTTTAAAATGCTATGATGCCCTCTACCCCACCCCCACCCCCAACCCCAATTTTCATAGGGGATAATTTGGATTTAATTCGGAAAAAGAATGTTACCCCATTATTTTTTGGATTTTATCCTTCATAAAGCTCATATTTTATTTCATTTTGATTCCTTTTTCAGCTAAAAAATCCATCGAATTCTGATCATTTTATCTGTACATGTTGTATTTTTAAGATAAATACGCTATTGTATATCGTTTTAAAAATATTTTTATATGTATAAAAATATCTTTTCCTTTTTTGTTTTTTGTAAGTATATTATACCACTGAAAATACAGCATGTGCAGATCACATTCGCATTCTGCTAGTTGTTTTTGCTGGGAAATTGAATAAAACTTTATGGGTGATAAAATGAAGAACTGATGATGAGGGATTAAAGTAATTTTAAACACAAGTTGAGAGTATATGGACTTGAATTGAAATGATTGTGATTTATGCTTCCATATTTGCCCCTCCGCTTGTCAAGAAAGACATTCATGAATATCTTAGTAACATAAAGAGGGGATATTTCTTTGTATAGGAGATAACTACAAAGTAGCCTTATTGATGATGAAGAGATAATTTCCTTTTCTAGTTAAATAAATGCACATATTCAATGTCAACTTGAATTCCATAATTTGACAATTAGATGCCCTAATGGCTTAACCTAATGTCTTCTCCACTGAGGTAAAATTTCATTAATTATTGTGATTAAATGAGTAACGTGGATAAGCCATTTTGTGGGCTAAATGTATGTACTGAAACGTGTGTTTCTTTTATGTAGTTAGACCTTAATTTTTTGCGCTAGTAGGCTAGCTACAGATACCCTAGCCAACATACATGCTTAAGCATGATTCTACATAGCGGGGTTGTCGGGTCACTGACCTATGTGTTAATTCTCATGTAGTTAGACCTTAATTTTTAGCGACAGGAACTGAGCCATAGGTATCATAGCCAACACACATGGCGGAAGCATAATCCTGCACATAGGGTGGGGTTGATCATTCCCCTGAAGAGCGAGTTTCAAGCATAGTAAATATCATCAGAGAATTTATTTATAATAATAAATTTTTAAATTTATTGTGAACAAAACTATTTACTAAAAGAAAATAACTCAAATTAGATGAACGAATTTTGACTTAAATGAAGAATTTGAATAAATATATTTAAATGACTCTATTTGAAATCCATCGCTATGCTACTAAAAAATAGTTCAGAATAAGAATTCAAATATTTCAAATCATTTGCAACATAAATTATCCAAAATGTGTGTAGTGGACTTTTTAATTGTGAATTTGAAATCATTAACTCAAAATTCGTCGTTCCAAACACAACACAAAAGATTTTACTTTTGTTAAATTGAACTTTGAAAATTAAATTAAAAATATAAACCCCCTCCCCTTTTTCACGTTCCTCAGTGAGACCATAATTTACAAGTTAATCAAATGAGAAAAAAATATTTAGAGTTATTGAATATAACATATTTTTGAAAGAAAAAAACAATAAATGTCAAATACTACATGAAAATTGCTCTAACATGAATTACGTAGATTTTTGGGGTGCTAAGTGATATTTTTCCAAACTTCAGGGATCTTCTGCAAATTTGTTTCTTGTACAGACAAATGAAAGGGGTAGCTACAAGTGGAATTCTTTGTAAAGAGAAGGGCTTTCTAGTCATTTCACCTCCATTCATTCTGTACTTTATTGTTTACTTGTTTATTACGTGAAAACAAAAACCACAAAATAACAATAGAAGTCAGATGCAGACAGTCCATGAAGTATAAGTCTCCTCACCAACCAATGAAAGGCTGCCACGTCACCACCGAAGCCATAACGCCAGGCTTTACATTCCTCACTACATATTCTTGGCGCGTGACCTCACGCAGCTGTATTAGTATATGACAATTTCTTTGAATTTCAAGAATTTTATTAATTATCACCTTTGGATTTGATAATCACGAAAATTCATTTGAAAACTAAATTTATATAAATATGAACTCATAGAGCCAAACTTGAGCATAATTTTAGTTCATTTGAATTTTTACAGCTTTGTTACAAATTTATTAATAAATAATAATCATAATCATAATAGTTGTTTGTGTTGGAAAAACGACAATGAGTTAGAATACTGTAAATTGTGCTGTGATAGAAAATTAATTATATATTATTTTTTATCTGTGTATTCAAAGGGTGTTTGCACATGTGACTGAACTGCACAATGAAGGTTTTTTCAGTTGAATTTCATCTTGAATTTTTTTTATGGTAATTTTTGGAAACAAATGAGTTGGATTCAATCTTTAGAAATTTCACGGTTAGGATTCAGTTATGTGTTGGTATTCTAGAATGAGGGGGTTTGGGTATAGGATACGTGTTGAGTCCACAAATGCGTGCTTTGAGCAATATTTTCAGTATCGGATCTTGGATTGAATCGGTCAAGTTATTGGGTCACTGACCTGATTGGTCGAACCAAATTAAAAAAATTGATTGATTCAAACTCAATTTTGTAAATCTTGACCAAATAAACAAATAATTAAATAAAATTAACCAAATCTACTGTATTTTGTAAAATACTGTATTTAGTACAGAATCTGAGGTCGAGAGGGTTTAAGAATTGAGATAGTTGAGAAAATTGCAGTTGATTTGTGGGCAAACCCTATTCCCATTTGTTAGGAGGAAACTCTCTAGTAGTGAGCTCAAATATTAAACTCACAAGCCCTAATCAAACTATTACAATAAACGTAGTTTACGAGAACTCGTATATAATCAATATTACAAAATCAACATATATATCTACAGACCTAAGAATATATAGACTAATATTTACAGATCAATATCTACAAAGAACATGATCAAATAAAACGAAAATAAAAAAAGGAGGTTGGCTTAAGGAGCCAGATCCGAATATGGTAGCCCACAACCACTAAGGCTGACAATCACTACAAAGGTTGTTTTTTCACTCAAACACGCCACCAAAACTTAATTACTCAAACAGCCACCGAGGCTCAGCCATATACACCCAAAACAAGTCACTCAAATTTCCACTTAGGAAATGGTTCATGAAGAACACTTTGACCGGAGAAAAAAGAGGGAGAAATTTCTACTGTTTTCTTCCCTTCCAACCTGCTAGAAAAACTAGCAACCTTAAATAAGGAAGAAGACATTTAAGTTGGTGAAAGAGGAAGACGGTAGAGCAAGAAACTGAGAAGATGGAAGAAGACGAAGAGACGGATGAACAAAGGTCAGGGTTTCATTCTGCAGAGAGAGAGAGTTCCTGTTTAATTAGTGCAAAACCGGGTTGGATGAGTAGTGGGCCGGGTGGAGAGAGTGGGCTTAGCCAATAACATGAATAGACCGTGGCGGTAGAATGGGCTTAGCCATCCAGGTGAAGTGGTTTTGGGCGTAATGGGTAGGGCCTACCAAATAGATCATGGGCCACAATTTTTAACCCCCCCCCCCCCCCATCCCCACCCCATCTTTTTGTGAATTCTCAACTTTAAAAAAAGAATGTCAATCATCTTTAAAATCAATTTTATATGTATGACTCGGGATGATCACATAGCAGAGTCCTGATCAAACCAATCAATGCAATTTGAATATGAGAACATTGGCTTTGAGTAAGTACTAAATGACTACGGGCAACCTTTTCTCTGCAAATTGTAAGACCCCGAGTAAATTATCCAAAAAAAAAAAAAGTCCCCAAATAGCCGCCCCATCCCCACCCCATCTTTTTGTGAATTCTCAACTTTAAAAAAAGAATGTCAATCATCTTTAAAATCAATTTTATATGTATGACTCGGGATGATCACATAGCAGAGTCCTGATCAAACCAATCAATGCAATTTGAATATGAGAACATTGGCTTTGAGTAAGTACTAAATGACTACGGGCAACCTTTTCTCTGCAAATTGTAAGACCCCGAGTAAATTATCCAAAAAAAAAAAAAGTCCCCAAATAGAAAATTGATCCATAATAATAATAATAATAATGATGATGATGATGATACAATTAAAAATTTTAAATTACAACGAGCGTTTTGAGGTTTGTAATAATGACAAATGCTTTCTCGTTATTATTATTTGAAAAATTGTCAATTCACCATGATTTCAACAGTTATCTAACAATTTACCCAATTTATTTCAGAATTCAACAAATAATTAAAATTATTAGTCAATATCGCACATTTAATATATTTTAGATTATAATAGAATATGGTATTTTTCTATATTATATAAAAACAAGCTTAATAGAAAAAATTAGTAAGTTTTGATAAATTTTTGTAAATAATTATTTAAAATAATGGATAAAAAATTTTTGGTTATATTTTAATATCCACTACAAGAAAATACATTTGTTTCAAATGACCATCAAAATTTTTTTCATTACATTGCTTCTTTTTAGACTTCTTATTAATGTTTTCTCATTTCTTATTAATGTTTTCTCATTTCTTATTAATGTAAGCTTAACAAATATCTCACACTCAAACATTTTACATAAGCCAAAATAATATTATTCCTCAATGACATTCCCACACCCACCGGAAGAGCAGGTAACAGAAAGCGTGCAAGGGCTCTCCTCACAGTACATGGAAAGCGTGCCCATTGGAGACATCGTGCTTTTCTAATCAAAGAATTTGAAATTATTTATAATGTTTTAAATTCTTTTCATTCTAATTTTGAATTATTTTTGTTGAATATTGATAGATTTTAATTTTTGTCAAATTGAGCAATTACTTGTGATATTTTAAATGAGCAAATTATCCCCTTATGAAAAAACAAATAGCAATTTATCTCCCTGTATTTTTTAAAATACAACAATTTACTTCCCTATGTTTTTTAAAATGAAGTAATTTACCTCCTTATTTACCTCTATGTATAAGGAGGTAAATTGCTTCATTTTAAAAAATACAGGGGATAAATTGTTTTATTTTTTTCAGATGGAGGTAATGCGCTCATTTTCAATACACAGACCCTTTTTTCAAATTCAAATGCACCATAAATATGGCTAAAAAATAGTCAAACTATTCGACTGAAATCGATCGATAAAAGTTCATCTGAATTTGATTTATTAAATTTAACAAACCAAACAAAATTTTTCGTTCGATAAGCACTCGACGATCCATTAGTGCAAAAATAATAAAATACAATTAAAAATATTAAATTGCTCGAGCTCGATTCGTATTTGATCAGATTAAAGTTCGTTTTTTAGCTCAATCAAATTAATATTCAAATCAAATTAAAATATAAAATTTTAAATTCGACAATAACTCAAACAAAATTTAGACAGTGATGTGTTGGGTTCAAATTCGAATCATTTACAGCTTTAAAGCATAAAAGATTTAAGTTTGGGCGGGCGCATTCAACCGCGAAATGATTTGGCCGCACCGGATCATAATCTCCTCATCCCATGCGTCGGCGCATCATAGATTTTGTTACTATTATTATTGCCAAGATATGGTTGGGCCCCACCTCAAGATTTTAATATAAGGGGAAAAGTCATGCCAATTTTATTTTATTTTTTTATTAATTTTTTATGGTACAAGTATATAATTATGCATTCTAGGTTTGGCCCCTCCAAGATTTGGACCACTATATATATATATATATATATATACATACATATATTTAAATAAATTAAAACACATGTTGAATGTGAATTTATTTATTTTGATTAATGGGATGTACGTAGATTAATTAAATGTTGAGAAAGTTTATGAGTGTGATTAAATTATAAGGGTATATTTAATTTTAATGATTGGGTTGCATTCTTTATTTTATTTTATTTAATTCTATGTTTGCTTAAGATTTGGTTGATACTTTTTGTACAATACTGTCTGGTACTAACATAGATTTTGGGCCCAATTCTTTACTTTATTTTAGAAAGTGGGATTGTGATAATTTTTTTTCAAATGTCAAATATTTATATATTTTATATAGGGCTGAAATAGTCAGTATTGATATCGATATATAAAAAGCTCGTTCGAAATCATTTGTTAAGCTTAACAAACCAAATTTGAACAAATTTTTGTGTTCAATAAACTTTCAAGCTCGATTGATTAATGTGAAAATAATAAAATATGCTTAAAAATATCGAAAAACTAGTGCTCAACTCGTTTGATCTAATTATAGTTCGTTTGAGCTCAATTGCAACAATAATCAAACCCAATGCAAATAAATTTGAACAATGATATATTTGGCTCGACTCAGATCATTTACATCCCTAATCTCATGTAAAAAGAGGAAATAAGCAGTAACTTTATTATACATTTATAAAATGAGAGATGAAAAATGACAATTTAAATAAAAAATTATTATGGGATAAAATTTGAAAATAAAGTTTGTTTTATCCAAAATGTCCTTAAGGGTAATTAGGTACGAGACCGAATCGAACCTAAAAAATAGATCAATTCGGTACAAGATCGAGCCGAACCTAAAAAAATTGGTTATTATGGATCCACGCCAACTAGTTCGATTCAGTATTTACTGAATTTTTTATAAATAAAAAAATGCTGAACCAAACCAAACCAGACCCCCTAGTTCGTACCTCCTGAGTCGTGCTTGTTGTGAGGTTTCTGACCTTTTAAATTCATCAAAGTGCTGTTAAATATAATATGAACGTGTTATAAGACTGCGTGTTCTGAACTAATTTATTAAATGTAATTGGCGGCTAATAAGAAATAATCAATGTAGCTGACTTATCATTTCAAATAACCATTTTGATGTTCATCACGTCAAAAAATAACGAAGATAAACATTGGATGTGCTTTGGCTACTCGTAGAAAAGTAAAAATAAAATAAAAAAATAAAATAAAATGCCAATACTAACCTTGTGAAGAAAATATTGAAAATAAAGTCCATATGAATATTTATTGTGCTATTGAAATCTAATGTAAGCCCTTCCATACAATTCAAGACCCACAAGATTTTGGGCCTCAAAGCCCAATCCAACTATGAGGGAGTATTGGGCCTTATCCCCCCCACCCCACAAAGAAAAAAAAAGTGAAAAGAATAGTTCATTTTAATTTGAAATAAATTATTTTTCAATGTGTTATGTGTTTATTGCAACGGCTTAAAACAGACATTTATTAATTTATTATTAAAAATAAGTTGAAAAATATATTTTATTTTTATAGCTTATGCTTTTGAATTATTTAAATTAAGTTAATTTAAGTTAAAAGTTATAAATATTTTTCTATCGATTTTGTAGTTTATTAGTAAAATTGTAAATACGAAACTGCTTTTACAAACACTTAATTTTTTTTGAATATTTTCAATTTTTACTATTGATTAACTCATACCATTCTGTATAAATTTATTATTTTCACCATAAAAATTAAAATTATTGCAAACACTGATTTAGTGTGTAACGGGTTTCGTTTTAATTTTGAATTTGAGCAAATATTTTTTGATTGGTTAGTTGTAGAAAAATATGAAGAAATTTCTACAAAGTGAAACTATTTAAAAGTTTGATAATTTATTTTTAGAAAATTCAATTAAACCCTTAAAAACTTATGAATTATTATTATTTTTGGGTTATAAAGAAAAAAAAAGACATGTATATATTATTAAATAATATTTATTAGAAATGAAAAATGAGGGGAATAAATTTTATTAGATTCAATAATTTTTTATTCCTTTTCTTTTATCTATTTATTGATAATTACTAATCCAAACAAAAGTTATCATTGGGACCAATGACCAATAAATTCAAAACTAGAGGGGTAAGAGTGGAAAAACCAATACTATGAGGACTAAAATGAAAGTTTCATCAACGGTAGGGACTTAGTTGCAATTAAAAAACCCTTTGAAAAACCAAGTCCGAACACAAATACAAATACAAAGAGTGGAGTTTCGCGGTTATTACCCCCAAAAAATAAAGAAAATAAATTCATTCTTCTTCCGCCCTCTCTCTCTCTCTCTCCCAAAACACTCTCATTTCTCGCTCTAAACGCTCTCACTTTCTCGCTAAATATCGTAATCTCATCTCTTCCGCTGATAATTCTTCATAAATTTCTAATCTGAAGCTTTCTGCAATGCCGTGAATTGAATTTGTTGGAGAGGTAAAGAAGCAAGACGGCGTGCTCTTGTTGCTGATCTTTTGTTCTTAATTTCGGTTTTAACGATTTGTATTTGAGTTTTGGGTTTTTAAGTGATTGCTTTTGATGCCTTGCGGGTGATTTTTTTTTCTCGGGTACTGTTGATCAATGGTGTGGTTTTTGATTTTTTCTTTTTAAAGCTTTCTTTTGGTTTGTTTTTTTGCTGCTAAGTTTTTATGTAGTTGTGCATCTGAGCGAATTTGGTTGGTTACTTGTTAATTTTATTTTATCCGCTTGTGGTTTTGCTGAAAAATTGAGAGGTTGTTGATTTGAGTATTTGAATTTTTAAGTATTACTAATTTGAGTTTAGCGGAGTCTTAGCTGCGTGGTTTTGGATGTACTGTGTTGTGTGCGTGTTTGGAGTGTGTGCATGTGGTGCTTTCCTTGTTTAATTAACATTGGAGCTGTCATTTACTTCACCTTTCGGATTTAAAATGTTTAGATAGGGTGAGTTTTTAAAGTATTCCACAATAATTGATTATGTATCTGGGTAGTTCCCCGTGTAGGTTCTTTGGTTTGTGGCACAACAATTGTGTTTCCGGGTTGTTTTATTCTTAGGGGTTAGCTATTGAGATTGTGTACCAGATATTTGTTTGCTTATCTCACTCGGTCTTAATTAAATTTCAGTTTTCAAGCTAATTTTAGACATGGAAATGAGTTCAATTAATAAGTATGGTAATCTCAGCAACTCACAATTGACATTTGACCTTTACAATTTTTGGTTTTTAATTTACTTTTTCCCTTTGCGACTAGTGCCTTGGTTATTGGTTTAGCTGATAATGGGGCCGGCAAGAAAATCTAGAAGTTTGAGTAAGCGACATGTTAGCGAAGTTTCTCCCAGCAAAGATGGTGATGGTGCTAAAAGAAGCAATATCCGGGTAAGAATTCTTGAGTAATTATTCATCCTGTTGTACTTGAATTGTCTGAACTCACACGTAGCTCGAGCAAAATTATCTTTAAATGGTTATATTCTTCTTGATGGTTCCATGATTCTATCTTTTTGTGTAGTTGCCATGAGGCAATGACCTAAGATAGGAACTTTTATATTGAAGTCTCTGATCATTTATCAAAACATTCTCAAATTGTTGATGAAATGCCATGCGTTATTTATTGCTGCATATAGTTTTACACACCCTTTTTTGCCATTCACATGAGACAGACTTGCTGTTTGTAGAATAGTCGGAAATTCTTTTCAGGAACTCCCCAACTAGATCTTTGGGTTTTGATGTTTGTGCCTTTGTTTAGGGTAACGACTGAGAAAAAAAGAGTCACAGCTTACAGGTGCAAGGAATTACAAAATTTCTGAAGTTTATGGATAAATGATGCGCAATTTGCACATTTACAGCCTGCTAAGTTTTGTTTCATTTGTTATGCATGCAACATTGCTAAATGAACATGGCTCTTCAGTCTAGTGAGAAAATTTTGTGATTGCAAGGATTATTGGCAGCTTGAGTTCTTATAACAAGCCGTAGGTATACACCACTATATCCCACTGAGGCATTTGTACAGCCAAGTATGATTGTTCTGATCCTTAATGCAGTGATGATATAAACTGTTTTGCTGCAACATGTCCATCACTCAGAACGGTTGTGCATCTTTAAATCAATAGATTGACCATTTCTTTTCTTGTTTCTTTGTTTTCCCAGAAAAGAAAGTTGTCTGACATGCTTGGGCCCCGATGGACCATGGAAGAGCTGGCTCGGTTTTATGATGCTTACCGTAAGTATGGTAAAGATTGGAAAAAGGTTAGTAGACCACTTGTTGAGAAATCAATTGCATGAATGATGTGAACTTTAAATTAAAAATGTCTTCCTTCATTTTGTTTTCATCTTTATAAAATTGCGGCTGTTAAATATATTGGAATATAACAAAAGCAAATCTGTGCTTGGCGTGATTCTTTGCATGGATTAACCAATGGAGTGACTCATTTTATCAAATAATCAGTTTGACTGCTAACAACTTGTTTTTTTAACTGTTTGTATGGTTACAGGTGGCTGGTGCTGTGAGAAATCGATCTGCAGAAATGGTGGAGGCCCTTTACATGATGAATAGGGTAAATTTGGTTTTTTACATGTCTTTGACGGTAATGGCTAGATCACTTCTGTCTTACTCCAGCAGATACTTACCTGACCGACTGATAGTCTGTTGTCGCTGCCTACAGCTGTTTATGCCTATTGCCTAGAAAGCACAACCTCTACATTGTCCATGAGCAAGTTGATTTTAGCACAAATTAACTTAATGTTTCAAGATATTTGGCACTTAAATTTGGAATCTTAAGATGTTGACATCAGATGATTTTATTTCTAATATCTATAGTGCGATTATAGAGAAATAGCTCTACTGTTGTCACGTGAGAGTTTGGACAATTATAGGATGTTAGAACAGTGAAATGGATGAGTAAGGAAGTCTGCCTCTTATGCATAGTAGCAAGCGGCTTAATGTCCTTGGACGAAGCCAGTGTATTACATAAATTGCCATATCATTCTTGGTTCTGGTTTATAGATGAACAAATTCCTACTGGATATTGGTTTTATAAGCGTGAGAATAAGCTAATAAATCTGAACAAATGGATGGGTCTTTCGTAGTCTACAATCATGTAGAGCTTAGCTAAAACTTTTCATTTAGTCCATGTTCTCTCAATGTCATAAGACTTCTTTATCTAAATGCCGGCTATGTCACACCAAAAATTGACACTTAAGTTGAACTCTGGAATCTGCTTTTTCACATCATAGAAAACTGCAAATGAGGCCATGAATGACCATGCTTCAACTATAACTGAATTGTTTTTAACAATTTCAGCTCTTCAATTTCAGGCATACTTGTCTCTTCCACATGGAACTGCTTCTGCAGCGGGGCTGATTGCTATGATGACTGATCATTACAGCAATTTGGTGAGACTAATTTAATCTGCTAGCAGCCTGAGCATCTACAAAAATAAATCCTGCTGTCACATTCATGTTATGAAATGCTGAAGATTTCTTTATATATGCATCTTTTTGAAAACATTCGTACAAGTGGTTAGGTGTTGCTTAACTCTTTATTTCTATGTTCTACTGCCTGTGCATGTGCATCCTCCTGTTGTCTCTATTTTTCTGTCCATTTCTGTGAAATAAAAGTGGTGTTCATTTGAGAAGATTGTAGCCAAAGAATTTGGAGTTCCAAGTATAACGCATCACTTATTGTTGACTTCTTCAGTTCTTCTGTTCTCTTTTCTTGTTCAAAATTTGTAATTACAATCAATTGAATTCAGCAACATCTGCAGTTAAATCTTATGCTTGTGTGTATGGAAATTTGTATACTTTTTAAGTTATTAGGTATATATCAACCGTGTTCTAAATTCGGTGAATACTGGCTTCTTGTGTTGCCTATGTATACTAAGTCAAGTTATCTTTGCTTGACAGGCAGGAAGTGACAGTGACCAAGAAAGCAATGATGGAGCAGGATCATCTCGAAAGACTCAGAAGCGTGCTCGTGGCAAAGTCCAGCCTACAACCTCTAAAGCAACTGATGAGCAACTTGTTTCGCATTCCCAGAGCGTCGCATCAAATTATGGTTGCCTTTCATTGTTAAAGAAGAAACGGTCTGGAGGTATGTTAAAGCAAAGTTAAATCAAGTTCTGGAATGGTAACTGTTATGTGTAAAATCCCTCTCTATGCACTGGACTTTTGTTTGGCTCCACAAGTTTTGCTGTATGGATTTTTTATCATGTATGGACCACCTAGGTGTGAGAGAAGATTACATACAAATGTCTAAAAACCTTGAAATGCATATACGATAAAGTTCTAGAACATTTATATGCCAACTCTGGATTATTAATTGTACCTGAATATGCCTCTACTCATAAAAATTCCCTGCATGTCCTCTGTCTTTATTGCCAAATCCTCTACTGCCCCCCGTTATGGTTTAAATGTTAAATCCTTAATTTGATGGTTATTTTACTACATGCGCAATCAAAATTTAAAAGAGTTCATAAATTTCTTTTCCCTTGTATTGTGACTGCCATAATAACAAGATGTCATTCTGTTAATCTATCTGTGGAGTTTTCTTCAGGAAGCCGACCTTGTCCTGTTGGGAAAAGGACGCCAAGGTTCCCCGTCTCATTTTCATATGAAAATATTAATGGGGAAGGATATGTTTCTCCTACCAGACAAGGCATGAAGTTAAAGGCTAGTGGCAATGATGATGAAGTCGCTCATGAGATAGCCATAGCTTTGGCAGAGGCATCACAAAAAGGTGGTTCCCCCCAGGTTTCTCGAACACCAGGTAGAAGAGCTGAAAGTGTTACATCATCACCTTTCAGGAATGCTCAAAGAAAGGTATGGTTAGACTTGATTTTTAGAACTAATGTTTTTTGCACCCAACTTATTGGCCTACTCTTGATTGCAGCATTCCCTGGTAGAAATGCCCAATACCAAGATCTTAGATGCTGACATGGATGAAGAAGATTTAGAAGGAAGCACGGAGGGCGACATTGGTGAGTTGTCTGGATGTAACCCTTCCATGAAGGATTCTATAAGTACTGGTGCAGTGAGAAAGAAGGTGAGAAAACTTGAAGGGAAGAAGTTTGACGTCGATAATAATAGTGAGAATCATTTGGATGACATCAAGGAAGAATGTAGTGGAACAGAAGAAGGTCAAAGGTTTAGTGCAACACAAGGCAAGCTTGATGCGGAGGTCACCAACACTCAGATTTCTAGGTCCTTCATGCAGAATCAGGGAAAGAAAAGCAAAAAAGTTCTTTTCAGAAGAGGTATGAGAGATCTTTCCATTTCTCCCACTATTATGTTCAAATCCTTGTTTGTCACTCTGAATTATTGCTTTGTGTTTGTTTTGTAACTGAAGGAACATTGCCCTTCCCGAAATGTCACAATACAAAATTCTTAATTGATTATGAATTAATGTCTTAAATGTATAAAAGTAAGTGGACACCATGCACAATTTGCTTTTTCTTCAATGTTCTATGATTTAGTAGGATTCTGTTTTTCCTTCTTTTCTTTGTTCCTTGTGTACCAACTCTTAGGTTTTACATAATACATATATAATACATGATGGTCTTCCATTGAAGTTTATGAATACAGAGACAAAAAACTGTTGTACGTAGAGATGTTGCATGCCTCAGGTATCTGAGTTTTTCGGCACTCAGAAGCTAGACATTTTATCATGTAGGCTCTAGCTGTTATCCTCTTGAAAATATATTTGGTGGTAGGGAATATTATTTTCAAGCCTATGCTGTTTTGTTTGCCATTCTCTTCAGATTAAGATACACTTGATTTTTTTAGATGAAGCTCCTGCTTTTGAAGCCCTGCAAACTCTGGCTGATTTGTCATTGATGATGCCAACAGAAAACGAAGATGGTAAGTGATCTAGATCCAAGTTTTCCAATTTTAAATTACTTATGAATGGCTGAGATTTACTGCGTGTATCTTAATTAATCCTTTTCGGCAAACCTCCTCGACATTTGCTGAAAAACTTTACAATTTCAATCAGTTAAGTTTGTTATAAAGTGGTGAAACTTGTTTGATTTGCCATCAATTGCAATCTCGGTATGTAAGCAGTTGATTGCTTTTGGGATCTTCCAATTGTTTTTTTTTTTGGGGAAACAAAAAACATTTAGATGTTCCTGTCTGATGAAATTCTGTAGTTTATGGATTTTTTCTGCACTAGTTAATACCTTTAATTGATTTTTCTGACACATCAGCTCTTAAATTATGAATTTTGCATAGTCACAAATATTCAACTAGTTTCCTGTTCATCAGATCCAATCCTTCAGTTTAAAGATGAAGATGAAGATTGTCCTAATGAGTTGGTCTCATCAGAAAATCTGCCACTGAACCTGCAAAAAGAAAAACGTAGAAACTTGGGGGTTAAAATGAAAGGCCATCAGCCAATATCAAGTTGTGAAGTTGCTTCAAGTAAAACATCAAAACCTGGAAAAGCTCCAGTTCTTGAGGTAAGTTCCATTCCTGAAGAAAACCAGGACCCTCATCAGTCTATCAGCAAAACAACAAGAAAAAAACAGAAGATGCAAATGCCTAAGGTGAGGCAGACGTAAAGACTTTTTCCATTACTTGCCACCATTGTGAATCAGATTTTTGCATGGTTTTTTACGCGAATAAGTTGCTGCAGATTCGAAAAACAGAAGCTCATTCAGATATTCATCTTAGTGAATCTCCTGGGGTAGAGGTACTCTACTTTCTGCTCTAGTAGATTACCTCTTTTTCTATTAGCATTGAGACTTTTCTAGAAATAATGGAGCTTCTAAGTTCTTTTTGAAGCACATATTATGTAATTTTTTGCTGCAGTGTGTTCTACTTTTCTTATTGGTTTGATCTCTTCCTTCTTATTGCAAATAATATAGTCATTGCGAGCTAAATGCCCTAAAGATGTACAAATAGGGAAGTCCTCTGCCAAACAATTTCCTCCCTAGGACAACACTCTGAATATGATATTTGTTTCGTTTAGGCTGGAGATGCAGGGAAGAAATTAATGATTAACAGTAAGAAATCTTCACAAAGTGGTTCACCAAACTTGATGAAGAATTCGGAAAATTCTTCCACTGTTGATCTACGAAAAGAAGCGAGTGACTCAGCTCAATCAGCTGTACGGCTTCCTGTGGTTAACCAGGTTAATCTACCTACTAAAGTTAGGAGCAGAAGAAAGATGCACCTAAAAAAACCACAAGCTCAAAAAGATTTGAAATTCCTGGATAAAATCTCAGATGATCACAGCAATCCACCATTTTCTTCACTCCATGACAGAGCATTTAATTTAAAGGTATGGCATTTTCTAATCTCTTTAAAAACTGGAAATTAAACAAGTCAATTATTAACTTTCATTTTACATATTTTTTCTTACAGAAAAAGCTTTCCAATTGCTTGTGGAATCCTCATCTAAGGAGATGGTGCACTTATGAATGGTTCTACAGTGCCATCGATTATCCTTGGTTTGCAAAAAGGGAGTTCGTTGAATATCTGTATCATGTTGGACTGGGTCATGTGCCAAGATTAACTCGTGTAGAGTGGGGTGTCATAAGAAGGTATATGTCTTTATGTTCAATAGTTAAATCCTTTTGCTGTTGTTGATATTAACCTGACCGAAGGAAGAATGTTAACAATACATAACTGATTAATGGTAGAGCAGTTCTCTTGGTAAACCACGCCGATTTTCAGAGCAGTTCCTGAAGGAAGAAAAGGAGAAGCTTAATCAGTATCGAGATTCTGTTAGAAAACATTATACAGAGCTTCGTGAAGGTGTTCGGGAAGGACTGCCAACAGACCTGGCTAGGCCTTTATCAGTTGGACAGCGTGTCATTGCCATTCATCCAAAAACAAGAGAGGTTCATGATGGAAGTGTGCTGACAGTTGATCACTCTAGGTGTCGGGTTCAATTTGACCGTCATGAGCTAGGCGTTGAATTTGTCATGGTAATCTGCTTCCTGACTTGAAGACTTGTCACACTATCATCTAAAATTATTGAGTTCATGTTTTAATTTCTCCAACTAATGTATGTCATAGCCTTTCAAGAATAGTTTTCACTAAGTTAATCTGAATATTTATCAAGCCCTCAGTATTAAGTTGCTTTGTCTGAGTAATTGCTTCATCCATATTGTTTGCAGAATAATCACAGCTAGGAAAAACTTCAAAATCCTTTTTTATCTTTTAATTGCTGGAAAAGTGGTTTTCTCTTTTCTTTCTAATTGATTTTACAAAACATATCAGTGAAAACCAAGTTTTGGTTAAATTTGAATGTCAATTATATCTGCTTATACAACCTACCTGGCTAGTGAAGAAGTTGATGCACAATTATTCATTATCCCTTCCCACAAAAATTCATTTCTCGATTTACTGCGGTCTGTAAACTGTATATGACTATAATAAGGACAACAATTTCATGCTGTATCCGCCTCGGTTTAACTTGTATATTATTATATTATGTGGATTCTAATCTCTGAAGCAGAAAATGATATGTTGTAGTGTTACTTTGGAATAGCAGTCTTTCTGCTAATTTTTAGTGATGAATTTTTCTGTTTTTAGGAAGTGACCAATGCCTGCTTCCTTTATTCTATGTGCATTATTTTCGGATGCTTTTGTTTCTTAGTTGGGTATGCTTTACCATGGCAGGATATTGACTGCATGCCTTTGAATCCTTTTGAGAACATGCCTGCATTACTTGGTGCACAACCAATTGCTGTTGATAAGTTTTTCGAAAATTTCAATGAGCTGAAAATAAATGGACGAGCTCAAGATTTCATGAAGCTTTACTCTGGTGACAATGTGGATAACGCTGACGGTATCTCTGACTTGTCTCCTTTAGCTAATCGGGCAAGTTCTTCAAATCTGACAAAGGTATGAACCTCTCCCTAAATTCTCATTCTTAATCTGTACTATAAGTTCATTTCTACCTGAGTGATGTTTAGCTGCACAGGCAGACATGAACCATTGGCAATTGTTGACATTTCCAATATTATGATGTATAACTGTCTATGGACAAAATTCTGTACTATTCTTAGTTTCTGTCGCCTTGATTGCATTGCTTAATATTCTAGTTCACATTAACCGAAAATCATGAATTCATTATAGAACAGGAGCATCTTAAATATGATTTGGTGCATCAGGTAGCCTCTGCCAATAATAATATGCAAACGAGGATCGGGTCTGCTGAGACTGCAGGTTACCAACAGACATCATATTCTCAGCCTGCTACACTGGCTCAGATCCAGGCAAAGGAAGCTGATGTTCAAGCTCTTGCTGAGCTGACTCGTGCTCTTGATAAAAAGGTCATTAACGTTCACTTGCTTTTTGGTTGTTTGTGTTGATCTCCACTCAATTGACACTCTGACTTGATTGTTTGATCATTCGTGCTTGAACTTACAAATTGGGACACTGCTTTACGATCAAATTCTGTGGGTTTGTTTTTTTGGGGTTCAGTTGTAGCTTAAAAGTAGAATCCTTTTCATCAGCCATTGTCGACTTCTGCAGGGTTGTTTTCGTGGCTTTTAGTTGTAGATAAAATTTAGAATCCTTCATCAGACCATTGATTTTCCTGTTAACTATTGCAGCTTCTATCTGTGTAACAGAATTGCATTGCACAAGTGTGCTTGATCTTTGTGTTTATATGTGTAGGAAGCTATTGTTCTGGAGTTGAGGCAAATGAACAACGATGTGTTGGAAACTCAGAAAGATGGTGGTAGCTCCCTGAAGGACTCTGAGCCATTTAAGAAGCAATATGCTGCCGTACTTGTACAATTGAATGAAGCCAATGAACAGGTATAATATCTTTACAGGAAACCAAAACCTGAATTTTTCCTATTCTGCAATTGAAAATTACTATGGAAATGGAACCTGCAATTTTCTGTTCTCGCGATTTTTCTTAATGTTCAATTCCAAGTATCAGAGTGCATTATTTTTTCTTGGGGCAGGTTTCTTCTGCTTTATATTGCTTGAGACAACGGAACACATATCAAGGAAACACTCCGCTTGCCTGGCCTAGACCAGGTACCAATCTTGCAGATTCAGGTGGCGAATTAAGTTCTTTTGACCGTTCTGCATGTCAAAATCATGATTCAGGATCACATGCAAATGAAATCATCGATAGTTCGAGAACAAAAGCCCAGGCTATGGTAGATGCAGCCGTGCAGGTACAGAAAGACATTCAACTCTGTGTTTCAAGTGCTCTCCTTTAGAGTCTTATGCTTCCATGTATTCTGATGCATGTCGTGGGAACCAAGTCAACCAAAAGCAGGAGTCCTTACAATTTGTTTTTGGTCCAGAAACTTCTGTGGAGCTTCACCAGTATTAATCCCTAACTTGGCAAAAGTTGAAACCTGTCCCTCAGCATCATTTTATGGCCTACTAATTCTCAACATGATGTAACAATGATATCATGATTCAACCAGCAAGAATGCTAAATAGAGTAATAGACCCCATGTGACCTCGTTTATTTTTGATGAATTTTAGAGTATCTATCCAGTGACATGCATCACAAAAAGTGTAGATGAATTACAGGATCTTTGACCTTTCTGTGACAACCACTTCCTATTGGATTAATCTTCAAAAAATTTCAAAATTCTTTTAGGCAATGTCATCACTGAAGAGTAGGGAGCACACCATTGAGAAAATTGAGGAAGCCATAGATTATGTAAACGACCAGCTTCCATCTGATGATTCCAGCACAGCCGTGGTAAGATCTTCCACCTAACTTTTAGCGCATGGTTCTCCATTTCATCAGGATCTATCGTTATTTCAAATGTGAAAATTGTTGCAGGTACCTGATCCTAAACCCACGACTCCATCCAACATTAAGTCACATATTCCTTCAGAGCTGATCTCTAAATGTGTTGCAACTTTGCTTATGATTCAGGTGAATTATAGTTAGAATTGCCCCTCTCCCACCCCCAGCCTCAAAGAAGAAAAATTCCATCCTAAGTGTCATTTTTATGTGAGAGAGGTGGTATCTTTACTTCACATATGCCGACTGGTAATAACGACTTTCGTGTAATTACAGAAGTGTACTGAAAGGCAGTTCCCTCCATCAGATGTCGCACAGATACTAGATTCTGCCGTCACAAGCTTGCAGCCTCGCAGTCCACAAAACCTCGCTGTTTATACTGAAATACAGAAGTGCATGGGGATCATCAGGAACCAGATAATGGCACTAATACCTACATAAATGAATCCTGACCATCTATCTTCACTTGTTTGTAAATAAGCTTAGGTTTCATGATTCATTTCTCAGCTAGTTTTCTGACTGGTAAAAATTGAATGTGGACGGGAAACTGCTTATTGACTCTTTAAGCAGTTGTGTTTGACTTGACTGCCTGCAGTTCATATAGCTTTCTTGGGGAAAATTTTGCCTTAAGAAACACTACTATTTTTACTCTGTTATGTGCTAATTGAATTCAATGAATGACCATACTTCAATTTATGGTTAACTACTTTTTCTTTCTCTGGGTGGAATTGTAATCTTCATTGCAACTGTGTATGTGTAAAGGTCATCGCTCACCAGCAGCGCACATCTTGTTCGTGCCTGAAAAGAATGGCTGCTCTCTCTACTTGCACTTTACCTCACAGATTAATCAATATGCACATGAAGCTCGATTTAGATATGAGATATATAGCTCTTTTAATCTTTTTTCCTCTTTTTGACTCAAATTGCTATCTTTAAATACCTTAATGTTTTTCTTTATCCATAAAATCTTATTAATGTTTAAAAAACTTATGTAAACTGCGTTCACAAACTACCCGCAAATGCTGAAGTGTGCATAAAATCATATGAAAACTTTTTCTCAAACTCTTATAAAAACTTGTGGCAACTGCAGCTTCCATCATCATCTTCTTGCTCGAGATTCAATCCCAGACTCAGCCTTCATGTATTTAAATAGGCATGTTCCAGTAACACGTTTCTTTTAGTATGTATTGCACTTTACTAGTTGTAGCTTAGGTGGACGCTGATGTCTACAGGTAGTTAGATTAGTTACAGATATTTTTCTTCCTTCTCTGTATATAAATGGTTGTTCCCCTTTTTTGTTCAACATATACGAATGAGAGCTTCCTCATTGAAACTCCAATAATGGCTTCTTTGATTTCTATGATACAGAAGAATATTTTTTGCCTTTTTCAACATGGTATCAGAGCCTTCTTTTGAAGCTCTCTGTATACAAATACATCCTATATACTCTATCTCATAAGCGAGCTACGACAGAAATTATTGGTACTACAGGAACTGGTGGCGCAGCCTCGACTGGAAATGTTGGTGGTATGGCTGCGAATGAACAGGCGCAACTGGATATGGATTTCCTACAGTTACAAAGAGGAGAACACTCAGGTATGATTATTGTTACCGTACGTATGGATGGTACGAATTACATGACCTAGAGTAGATCTGTGAGGTTAGCGCTTCGTGCTAGAACGAAGCTGTGTTTCATTGAGGGCAACTATGATAAACCTAGTAAGGAAGATAAGAACTACGACACATGGATCAAAATTGATAGTATGGTCAGGCATGGATTTTGATTATGATATCTAAGGACATCGTAGGTGCGTTCTTATGTACAAAAACATCTAGCGAGCTTTGGCTAGATTTAGAAAAATGGTATGGTCAGTGTAATGGCTCTCTGTTATACAAGTTACGGCAGGAAATTGCATCAGTTTCTCAAGGAACACAATCTGTTGTGACCTATTTTACACGTTTGAAAATGTTGTAGGATGAGTTGGCTGGTTTGATGCCTACTCATAGATGCACGTGTGGTTTGTGTACGGCGGATATGGAAAGTTAAATGCAGAAGCCAACACGTTGAACCAACTAATGCAATTTTTAATGGGATTGAAAGATGCATATGATCACTTTCGTGATCAAATATTGGTTATGGAACCCTTGCCTTCAGTTAACAAAGCCTACTCTATGGTGCTTCGAGTTGAATGACAATGGCAAGTGCATTCAGAGATAAATGAGATCACAAAAGGGATGGCTATGAATATCAAGTGGTCTGGCAAAGGAGGCAATGTTATGGCGAATAAAGTGAACTCTAGGCGAAATGCAATTGACAAGAAGTCTCAGTTCTGTCATCATTGCAATATACCTGGGCATACTAAAGAATCATGCTTCAAAATACATGGTGTTCCCAACTGGTATAAGGTGTCGGTGGATCAATGGAAGAAGGAAAGCATGAATTTTCACGCCAATGCTGTTTTCCAAAACAGAAACAGAGTTGTTGAAGAAAATGCTGATACTAGTTCACCTACCTTTCTGAAGTTGTGTGGCAAGAACTGCTGAAACTTATGAAAGGAAAGGTGTCACAAGATCCACTTCAAGCACATTTCGCACATGATGATTTTGCCGGTATTGGTTGCGCCCTTGATAATTCTAAAACTAATGGTCTTGATTGATTGTTGACACAGGGGCCACGAATCATATGAGTGCAAAGTTAAGTATTCTAACTAAACGCTTCTCTCCTTCACAGTTGACACACGTTTTCTTACCTGATGACACATCTCAACCTGTTCATCTTCTAGGAACTGCTTTACTACATAATAAAATTACTCTAACCAATATGCTATACGTGCCAAGATTATTACAACCTACTATCAGTCTCGAAACTCTGTCAGCCTTCTCACATTGTTTTCACTTTTTTGTCTTCTCATTGTTTGATACAGGACCTGAAGAGTAACAAAACTATTAGAGTGGGGAGACAACTAGGCAGTCTTTATGTCATAGATCGTTCTTCATTTGATTCCAGTTTTATTCAGCACTACTCTGTTCATAAGTCTACTAGGCATCTCTGTAATTTGAGTATTTCTGAGACATCTAGTTTGTGGCATAAGCGTTTGGGCCATTCTTCCTTTGCCGTTTTAAAACATATTGTTCCTCTACATACATCTGTACCTCCTGATCATTGTGATATATGTCCTTTATGTAAACAACAACGCTCACCTTTTCATTCTTGTGGCATACAAAGTAGTACTTGCTTTGAACTCATCCATCTAGATGTGTGGGGGCTATATCGCTTACAATCTCTTACACATTGCTCGTATTTTTCGACCACGTAGACAAATTTAGCCGCGGTACCTGGACTTTTCTCTTACATATAAATCTCAAATCCACCACACACTTGCACAATTCTTCAAAACTGTCTTAACTCAGTATGGTGTGTCTTTAAGAAGGTCCGAACAGATAACGACACCGAATTTCTAAACTCTTCTTTTATTTCACCACCTTAGGAATTCTACATCAAAAACAACACCTTATAGCACTCAACAAAACGGGGTAGCTGAGAGAAAGCACAAGCATTTACTTGACATTGCTAGAGCCTTTTTTTTTTGGCAAAAACCACCTAGAGGTGGGGGGAGCTTTTCGAGATCCCCAATCCTTCTATATTAAGACATACAAAATAATTATAGCGGGGAGAGCTACCTCCCTATAATTTCTAGTAAAGCCATAAACAAGGAGTACTACTCTCTTACAAATAGAGCAACAATAAACAAAGAGTACTACTCCCTTACAACAAAAGACTCGAACAGGTGTCGTGGAAAAATTATGGCGAGTCAAAAAGATTTTTGTTATTCCACCACGTCGTGGATCGCACAGCACCTGCAAATAAATCTGTACAAAAAGGGCCAAGCCAGAGTGTGTGTAATGTTCCAAAAGGATAAATGATGAACATAAGTATTAAGATCATGTTTGTATGGCTGGCAGCCTTTGAACCTGTGAAAGGGGTTCATAAGACCTGCAAAAGATATAGCAACAAACAACTATATAAAGGAGATCAGCAGAAGTGACAAAACCAAAAGGTAACTAGAGAAATATTGGTCCCAACGTCAACCATATAGATGAGTAACCTCCAAGGAACCCATATAGGTACAATCACGAAAACAGCACAGAAAAGCTCAGATAAGACAACGAGTATCAGCAAAGAACAATCAGTAATGAAGTACCCCTAATTTCCAGAAAATATTTTAACTGAAATGAAAGGTACTATTACTTCTGATTCTAATAGCAGGCAAGGAGCAGGCGTCAAGTCTAATAAAACCTTTAGGAATACCAGTGATATTATCAGGGGATAAAATGGTAAGATGTTGGCTGAAACAGGCTTGGTTAGCAAAATAGTCGGCCACTTGACTACCCTCTCTAAAAATGTGTGATATCTTGAACTCAATTTGGGATAGAAGCTCTCTAATTTGTTGCAGCAAGTTTTGAAGGTACCATGGCCCTTAGGGGAAGAGGAAATAAGGTTGATGGTGATGTTGGCATCTGTTTCCACCCAAATTTTTCTAATGTTGTTATCAATGCACAATTTAACACCTCTATATATAGCATTAAGTTCTGCTGCTGTGTTGGTCATGAGGCCAAGATGTTCTTGGAATGCAAAGACAGTCCGACCTAGATGATTTCTGATGATGCCTCCTGCTTCTATAATGCCTGGATTTCCTTTTGAGGCCCCATCTGTGTTCAATTTGAGCCATCCCCTATCCGGCTTAATCCACTTAATAATAGAGATTCTGGATGATATCTTTTGAGGGGGAAGTGAAATTCTAAAAAGAGAGACAACATATCTGTCCCCTTTCCAGTGTATAGCTCTCATGAGGTTGGTTTTACCAAGAAGATGAAGATAATTGAGGATTTGAGAGATAATACGATTAGCTTTGTGCTAGAGCCTTATTAATAGGAGAATTCTTGCCTAGAAAATTTTGGGGAGAGTGCATCCTTACAGCTACATATATTATAAATAGATTGCCGTCTCCCTTACTTCAGTGGAAGCCCCCATTAGAACTTTTACACCACAAAGTGCCCACTTTAGATCACATCAAAGTCTTTGGATGTCTGCTATGCTAAAAATGTTTTACCTCATAAAGATAAATTTGATCATCATGTTGTCAAATGCGTTTTCCTTGGGTATTCCCAGTCACACAAAGCTTATCGCTTATATAATCTCATCATTCATTCTCTGGTTATATCTCGTGATGTTCAATTCCATGAAAGTATTTTTCCTTACTAATGTAATCCTCCCTCAAATAATCCTATTCCCTTACCCGTTCCTACATCATATGTTCCTACTTCTCCTATTGTTCCATCATCTACTCATGCTAATGATGAGCCAGCCACCCTTATTTCTAATGGTTCTGAGTCACCATCTTCTAATTCCCTTCCTGATCTTCCCTATACATAACATATTCCTCCAAGTAAATCTCAACGATCCATTGCCAAACAGTATGGTTTAAGGATTATGTTTGTAATCATACTGATGTTTCTCTTGTGCCTTACCCTCCTAGTTTATTTAGCTCTGCACACAGATCATTCATGGCTAATGTTGCAGCAAACCAGGAGTCTCAGTTATTTTTTCAAGCTCATCAAGATGAAAATTGGAGGAAAGCAATGCTAAGGAGATTGCTCCCTTGAACGAAACCATACTTGGGAGTTAACATCTTTACCTCTTGGGAAACGGGCCATTGGATCCCGATGGGTTTACAAATTGAAGCTCCTCCCTGATGGTAACATCGATAAATATAAGGCGCGCCTTGTGGCTAAGGGGTACACACAGATTGAGGGGGTTGATTACCTCGCGATCCTCTTTCGAAGGTGAATATTGAAGCATGGGAACAACTGTTTGTGAGCTCCTATGGATCAGTTACCTTCTTGCCGAGTTTCAGATTTCCATCTATTTGTCCATCCCTTTATGGTGTGATAATAAAGCCACTATTCACATCACATAAAATTCAGTTTTCCATGAATGGACTAAACATCTTAACATTGACTGTCACTTGGTCCGCTATCAGTTTAAGCGAGGCTTCATCACTCCGTTTCATATCTGTGGGAAGCAACAACCAATAGACTTGTTCGCTAAGTCTCTTACTCCACCAGTTTTCTCCTTCCTCTTGTCCAAGGTGGGCTTACATTGTTGCGCTAAGTCTCTTACACCACCAGTTTTCTCCTTCCTCTTGTCCAAGGTGGGCTTACATTGTTGCACTCAAACTTGAGGGGGGCCTGTAGCAAATTGCAGCTTCCATCATTATCTTCTTGCTCGAGATTCAATCCCAGACTTCAGCCTTCATGTGTTTAAATAGTGTACAAGTAACACGTTTCTTTTAGTATGTATTGCACTTTACCAGTTGTGGTGGACGCAGACGTGTAAAGGTAGTTAAGAGTAGATAGAGATATTTTTCTTCCTTCTCTGTATATAAAATGGTTGTTCCCCTTTTCTGTTTAACAAATGAAATTTCAAAACCTCTTTGGAAGAAAGTGCAATTTTTCATTTTCAAAGAGAGTCTAAGAAAAATAATAAAACTTCCAAAGTGCATTGATGGTGAGTTTTCAGGACACACAGGGTCTTCTATATATATGGGCCATAAGGCAACCATCCGAGAACCAAAAGGCCCACTACAGCTGAATAAAGTTATGTAAACTCAATATCTTTCCTATAAAATTCCAATACTCCATTTTAATTCAATTTATGCCAAAAGCACCACCACGTTAACAGGGTGACCAAGACTGATTTCAGAAACAGAGCAATGCCAAGAATTATACATAATTTAAGGGGGAAAAAAGAAGAAAAAGAAAAATCGAATCATACAATCACCATCCCTATTTTTCTTATTTTTTCTCTCTACTTTGCATAGCAGAAGCAGAGAACTTTTTGGAGCTAGGAGAGACAAACTAGGAAATGACAACTTAAGGGAAGACCAGCAGGTTCAGGCAAACCCCAAACTTCCACTTACATTCCTCATCTTTCAGCCTATTAACTTAAAACCAGGCCATGAATGAGATAAAAATCCAAATGTATATTCACGGGGTCAGTTGCTTTTTGGTTTAACCGCTCATGAGAAACCGGAAAACATCGCCCAAAGAAATGATCCCCTCTACGTGCTTGCTTCCAGCTTCAACAACAATAAGACGTCTCACCCCTGAAACAAATTAGGAACCACATCACAAGGAGCCAAGTAGAGAGGAATTCTTTCGGAAAGAAAAATTATATTGCAATTAACATGATGAGCATCTAGAAAGAAGAGATGAGGAAAAAAGCTTACCTGGTTGGGATAATCTCTCCAAGACCTTATGGAGAGGATCAGAACGCAAACACATAAAACATCTTTGGTTATTGGACCCATACATGGAAAAGGGGTCGTCTCTGTACTGCAATGCCTGTGGTTTTACAAATGGACAAAGTAAATAAGAAAATTACTGAAGAGTATACCAATAGTAAGTGAAGGAAATAACAAGTTGCTTCATCAACATATAATGCACGCTTTATCAAGATCTACATTTCACCTAGTTAGTGTCTTTCCTATCCTCACAAGAAAAAATCTATCAATGTCACAGGAAAATCTGAAATAAGTATTTATAACAGGGAGTTTACGAAAATGCAAGACGAATTAAAGGTGCTTACCTGATGAATAGTTGTTTCTTCCAGATTAATGTGTGTATAAATTCTGTCCTTTGCCAAACTGGTTATATCACTGACCAAAAACTGACAACTTATCGATACCACTCCAAATGTCGGACAAGATAAATCACATACCAAGCAAGAACAAAGTAAATCTTACCAACCTTCGAGAATATACATCCAATAAAGAGTCATTATCATCAACGATAGGGATAGAACTAACTTGTGCTGCAAAGAAGTGAGACATGTCAAATAAGGAGTGATGCAGCTAGCTAGGAGATGAATGTGGTTACCAAAATTATGTAATATGAATGAAACGACGAATAGTATATGGGCATACTTCATGAAATGTTTATTCATACATATCCTTCAGCGTAACCATTGGAGTTCCAGAAGTACCATGTTTAGAGCAACCAAATAAATGGAATAAGCAACCATATAAATGCAGGAAAATGAATCTATAATGTTAACTTCTGAAAGTGTAGAAAATTCAAGTCTTTCCATATATTCAACATACTTTTGCCTGCAACCACAACTAGAACAAGTTATATCTATTCAAAAGTTTCTTTAGATTTAAAGTGTTTATGCTTATTATTAGGTCAAAATAATTTCAAATGGAGTGAGTCGCTACAGAGTGTTGGTAGTGTGCTTGCAGCTAGAGAAACAGCTAGAAGAACGCAAGAGAAATGAGATCACTCAAGGTGTAGCCCAGTTTTTAGACTATAGCTGGATACCTTGAATCAATAAATTCAATGCTGCACTAAGTGAAGCACTGGGTCTCAACATCGCCAATGGCCGTCGATTCGGGTCTCCAATTTTCGGAACCCAAGTGCCCAAAGGGATTGCACCAATTGGAAACTGAAGTACTGGTAATGAGCTTGGTGAATGCTTAAAAAACCGGCAAATACCTGTGAAGCAACTAATCATGTTAATCATGAGCACATTATGAGTACTTCTTCTATTCCTCACTCTTAGTACTCCACAGAGATATACACTATTTTCTGACAACAATATACACACACAAACTCACATACATAAGATGATACATTTTACTCACATTTTAGTATTCCAGAAAGTGAAGCAAGATGTAACAGATGTGGGTTTGAGGCATCTGCTGAAGGAGAATGAATAATGGGAACTGTGGCTACACCATTTTGCAAAATCTTCAAAGCAACTTCCTTCAAACTGTCATCAGGCCCAGCCTGAAAATCGTCATCAAGTTAACATAGAAGAGTATCTGAAATGCTAATTCTAACGTATAAAAGAAGAATACTGCTCGCTACTGGACCATATAACACTTCCGCAAAACTATCTGAACATATTTGGGTAATCAGGCCATTCTGGAATATGTTTAATAAATAGTCATGAGACCAAAAGTAAGGATATTTATGAGAAAAGGAATACGTATTCCAGAATAAAGTCATTCTCCACCAACTGAAGAGTTCTAATTTAACAAGTTAAAACTTGATAAGATTATGCAAATGCCCAGTTAATCATGGCAATACAAGAGACAAGCAGAAATGCAGATACACTTTTCTAGCAGGGAGGAAAGCTTGATTCATGACAAGGGCACAAATAGTATGTATTCTATTTATTCTTCAGTCGCTATTAGTGTAAAAGACAGGACTACAGTACCAATTGTCCATTCTATCCATATCTGTGCACTAGATATTTAAATGACTAATTGCAGGTGCACAGTTTATATGCTGATATTCAGCACATTGATCTGACGACTTACTTGTACAAGCTGTCTGGAAACAACACCTCCTTGACCATTAATTTGACTATTCATATATGACTTTGCTTCTTTCCAAGCAGCTATAGTATGTGTCTCCAGCTCTTCCTCGGTCAAATTGGACCCATGACTGCCAAGCTGCCAAGCATTGAGGACATCCAGGAAACACATTATAAGACTTTGCAGATATGAGATAACAAAAACCTAGAGATATGCCCTAACATAAAGATAAGTCAACCATCTTGGAAAATATTTATTATTTGGTACGCAGCATCATTTACACTTGTACAAATAAATTGAACTTACCACCCCAAATGATGCATACAAGCACAAACTCAAAAGACAGGAATTCAAGTAAAAACAACATAAGGTCATCAAATAAACACCAAATCGTTGGCAATTCAAGTGCTTTCATTTCCAAAAAACTCCCCCATTTTAACATTAAAGAGAATAAGTATTTCTCAAACTTATCACTGCTTTCAATAAAAATTCAGTAGAGTTCTTATCAATTCGAACAACTAGCAAACTCCAATAATTTTCATGTAATAATAATGTCATCCAGATAAAATTGCAGCACTTTTGGATCAGAGCCATGTTGCACAAGATTAGATGAATTTTTTTTACTAAATCATGTACATGGAGATAGTCATAAAAACTGATAAATTATTTGAATATACAAAGCCATTTGATTGACAATTTCCTCGTCCATTCCATCTCATTATGAACATATGATAAGTAAAATAAAGTGTGATATAATGTGGATGTGCACTACAATTGATGGATCACAACTACCAAATTAAGAGTTTCAGATGTATACTAAATGTATAACATAATAACTTTTAGTACCACCTTTATCACTGCAGTAACAAATCTATTCTCCCTTCTTGCTTTGACCAGCCAAGAGTTCAAAAAAAGCTTATGATCTAAATATCCTACTAAATAAATAAAGTTTCAAAATACCATGTCAATGAGGGAAGTTAATCATTCTGATAAAACCACATGAATTCTAATTCAAGGTCACATCAACTAAATAAATTAGCAAAGATTTAAGTAGTACTCAAGTCACAGATTACTTGATCACATCTGATTGCACAAAAAAGGGAACAAAGAGAACAAGTGCCTGAGGGAAAATTGGAAATGGAGCTGAATCAAGATAAATTTTATTCTTAGAAAATAATGATAGAAGCCTCAATGGCCTACCTCCCTCATAATCAAAATAAAATCCAGTGCACTGAGAACTCCAACAAATTTTCCCTTTGAGAAGTCCCATAAGGGTGCAACAGAGATTCCCTGAAAAGAACTTGGTTGTTCAGAACATTAGTAAATTTACCAAAAAGAAAGTACATGAACAAAAGCATCAGAACAAATCATCTTGCAAGGAGTGTGTTATTTAATCCTGATTCTTGAAGGCATAAAAAAAATTAATCATATCTTATTCTTCCAGAAAAGATGTTAACAAGTGGACTCTACATTCAATAATTAATGAAGGTACCTGCTCATGCAGAATATGAAATGCTTGCTTCACAGGCAGTTCAACATCCAAAGCAATAACCTGCAAATTAATCCAAGCAAAATCAAATAAACTGAACTTGGACAGATATCAATGTGAAGAGATAACATTAGAACAGATGAGGATCTTCCCGACCTTCCCAGATTCAGGGAGCAACTCATAAGCCATGTGTGTCGACATGAATACAGCAATACGATGCCTGGAAATCTCTAAATCTGCCTCCGATATCGTAGGAAAGGGTTCAGGGGATGTACCATCTAACAATCGAACCTGTTACCAAGATAAATTCACCAACAAGGTAGACTATCTATTAATATGATTAATCATGTAAGCACCAACACAAATTAATTTTTGACAACATGGGAACACAGTTATACAAAATTTGATGCTAAACCATAATATCTGCAAATTCAGAAACTATAAGTTTCTTTTAATCTAAATAGTCAATGTTAACTGCTTTCAATTGTCCAAGCAGGAAAATGAAATATTCTCATTAATGCTTGATATGCTTCCATACCTCTGATGTGTCATGGCAATTGTCGCCATTAACAGCAATTAAGTTGAAGGCTTATTAGCTAAACAAGCTACTTGAATTAGCAAGGAGGAAAGAATAAAAGCCAAACCTGTTATTCTAAGCTTTACGCTAAACATCCTCAATCAGAAGAAATGAAAAAACGACTACCTACTTGAGTAGAAGAAAAGATAAAAAGTTTTTTGGTTGAACCAGGCTATTAAAAATGCTGGTTGAGAACATAAATGATAAGAAAGTCAAGATAAGCTCAGCAATATCCTACCACACGCTGAAAGGCCTCGTTGTCTACATCCATGCTGGAACCAGGACCAGAGGGAGGCATTTGTGGGCTTAACATTGGAGTAAGGTAATCAGATTCCCTGGTTAAAAGGATAGTGTTCACTGTTCCAATGTTACTACTGATAAAAGGCCGGTGTTCATCATATCTCCATTCACCATCAACCACAAATTTGTACTGCAAATAAAGAGGGGCATTTAAAAATGATACAGAATTCAATAAGGTAGTTTTCCAGGAAAACCCACAGAAATATCTTCAATCAAAATTAAAATCTTTAGGAAAGCTAGTATATTGCAGATAAACAGATACATGACCCCACCCTCTGGGATTTGTAGTTTGGAATTTAACATCTGAGGTCCCCCAGAATGCGCTGTTTCTAGAATTATTTCTCATCCAGCCAAGTTACATATCATTTTTTAACCAGGCATAGCCATCAGTTAGAAGTCAAACGAACGTGCTTTCTTTAGCTAAGTTCATATCTAGGCAAGTCATGACACAGTAAATCAGAACATGTTATCTTTATAAGTTTAAGTATTAGAATGTAAATTAGCTACTAAGGCATTTTGGAAAAATATATAATATGGAACTTTCACTAGGGGAAATCAAACTTCACTTCTACCAAAAGGAGCCAAAGGAAAAAATAGAACTAGAATGATGCACAAAACTCATTCCCATGGGACACCTGCATGATTTGACTCTTCTCATTGTTAGCTAGCTCAATCAACATATAATTGTTAGCATATGGTTACCAGTTAAGAACTGAATTTATTGTGATTGATATTAACTTGTCAACATTTGGCCCCTCCTATCGTCAAACACAATCTTACCAAATCTTTTAGAACTCAACAATATACCATCAAACCAAGGTATATAGTTTGTTAGTTTTCAGCAACCATTAATGGCTATATAGATGCCTGCACTATAAGCTAATTTCTTCAATCAATAACCTTCCTACCAGTAGCAGCAAAGTTTTCAAACATCTCTTCAAGAAAGGACAATTCATTGGCATCTATATTTACTTAAGAATATCTATTCTCCAATTTATCTGTACTATTTATTAAAGATATGACTCCTAGAGTAACTAACTTGGGCGAAAATGTTTATTGACAAAAGTAAACTTAAACATATTTATTCACGAGAGATTCATTTCTTTGATCAATTAACTCTCCCAATAATTTTCTATTCATGCATATTTAATATTATTTTATTTTGTCAATTTTGATCCAATTGTTTATTTCATCTTTAATTTTTTATTTAATTAGACAAAAAGTATAACAAAACTCTAAGTTACGCATACATATTGAGTGTTGTTCGACCATTAATATAAATTCATTCTTGATTTTATTATGAAAAGATATATTGTGCTTAATATACATTCTTTTTTCACAACTTAGTTTCGCAGCGCCATTAATTCAAACAATGTTTTTGCCAAGTGTCATGCAAAAACCACGTTGATATTATAATGGTTAACCAGCATCCAAGATCATATCTAGAACATTTTTTTTCATTCTCTCGGGTAACAAAAACCATTATTTCTAACTGTATCCACAAGTCAGAAACCAATAACTAAGATACGTTAAAGGTTAGTGACTTTCCAGCTGATTCACACTTTGTCAACATCAGAATATAAGGTCAAAAATGGGCAACTATAATATGGCAAGATTAACGGAGAAAGAGACAAAACTATGTCTTATCCTAGCTAAGGATCAGTTCTAACATCCTGCACGATCACGTGATCGAGTAATTTATGACGCACATACACCAAACCCGCACGACATGGCATACCAAACGCACGTCATATAACGTGGCAGATACGGCATCCTTCAGGACCAAATTAACTGCTAGTCAATTGCCATCTAAAATTACGGTTATTTCCTTGCAAAAACAGATTGTGGTCGAGCTAGTAAATCTACATTCTTTTTCAATATCACAAACAAACACAAGCAATTCCTTGAGAAACAGTAGTAGGCTTCAAGGAACAAATACAGACCTGGTGATAACCGGGCGGCAGGCTACAGATCGTCTGAAACACTGTAGGGCAACCCTCAACCGGGGTCATTGGCCACTGTGTCCACCTTTTGCAAGTATCACAAACAATCATACAAGTAACTTAGTGAAAATACGCATCAAATCACAATAAAACACACACACACACACACATATATATATTATATATATCCCATGACAAGAGAAGAGAAAATATCTGAATGCATGAGGTTAGTAAATAAGCTTCAAATGCTACTGATTAGTTCTCACCCTGTAAACGAGCCACTGATGTACACACTTCTCCCACCATAAGGCCACACAAACCTCGTCGGAATCAACACCAGCCCACTTTCGCGCAAATAATCCATACCAAGAGGATACATTCACATTCACTACTTAATAATTCTCAATTTCCCAGAAGAACACTTGAGCAGAAAAAAACCTAGCATTTGCGTAATTACAACCAGCAAAAATCAAGCAATAGCTGCAACAACTCAGTAACCCATTCAGCCAAGCACCTCAAATTCAATGAAAGTTAGCAAACTACTACTTCCAAGAACACAACTTGGTGGAAAGAACCAACTTCTTCTTCAATGTACAAAGCCCTAATAACACGGATAAATCTCACAACCAAAACTAAAACACAGAACAATTGAAACCCTGAAGAAGGAGAAAACAGGTACCAAATGCAGAGCAGAGAGAATCAAAATGGAAAAACTTGTGATAAATCGAGAGAATTGAGGGGTTTCCAGAACAGAAATCAATGGGAATATTTGTACAGAGAAAATCTTTTGGCCCTAACCCTAAATATTCCCGTTTTGCGCATTACTCCATTTGTTGTTCACCAAAAATGAGAAAGAATTCTTATTTATATATATGAGAAACTAATGCGATGGGAGGGAAGTAGAAATTGTTTTAGGTGGGCCCCACATCAGAGATTCCCTTTCACTTGCCATCTCAGCATTCTCTTCACTCCTATTATTATTTTATCTAATATATATATATATATATATATTGACTAAATATCATTTAAATTTTTGTTTAGAATTACTTTGATGCTTCAAATTCATTTTTTGATTTTATCATTCTTAAAATTTAATTTTTATTTCAAATTAGTCCCTCAAACCATTTTCCCACAAAAAAGGCCGAAAAACAGATTGTTTTGAAGGGTAAAATGGTCAATTTAAATTTTATTTTCTCATTTTAGTCGCTTAAATTTGTAAAAAGTTCAAATTAGTTGTTTCTTAGTGTCCACATATTGTAATTATCATCACATAATAAAAAATTTTATGTTCTTCACTCAACACGTTAATTTATTGAACTTTTGTAAAATAGCTTTGACGTTTTCTTATTTGTTGGCACTAGCATGAACCGTGCGCTATTGAAAATTTATAAATTTAATAATCTTTTTATAAATTCTAAATTACATAATGGTATATATGTCGTATTTTAATGACAGTCGTGATATATACAATATTACAAACTTATTTATACAAAACTGCTTTGTATCATGAGTGATTGTCTCGATGATTATATTATGCTGGTCAAAATTAGCTTAATTGCGGTCAAATAAGTATCGTATAAATAAATTTGAAATATTGTATATAGCAAGATTGTCATTAAAATAGGACATATATACCATTATGAATTTAGAATTTACAAAAAGATTTTTGAATTTATAAATTTTCGTGCATAGCACGGGTTTTCATGCCAGTGCCAATGAATAAGAAAACATTCTAACTATGTCACAAAAATCTAATAAATTAACGCATTGAGTAAAGAACACGAAAAATTTTATTATGTGATGATAATTTCAACATGTGGACACTAAGAAATGACTAATTTGATTTTTTTACAAACTTAAGGGACTGAAGTGAGAAAATAAAACTTAAATTGACCATTTTACCCTCCAAAAAATATATTTTTTTGACCATTTTTTACCGAAAAATGGTTTGAGGGCCAAGTTGAAACAAAAATGAAACTTTAAGGATGTTAAAATAAAAAAATGAACTCGAGGGATTAAAGTGATTCTAAATAAAAATTTAAGGGACTAAATATAATATTTACCCTTTTCTTTTGACAAATTTAGTTCTGTATTGATAATTTTGGTCTCCTTCACACTGGAGTACGTCTCATTTTTTTGACATTTAATTATACGTCACTAGCACTAAAATTGTTAATGCATGACGAAATTTACCAAAAACACGACTAAATATGAGATGTTCAGAACTAAATTCATTAAAAATGATTAAATATGAAAATTGAGTAGGTTACATAATAAAAAAAATGGTCCCGGCCTATAGTTACATGACCAAACATATAATTTTGCCTTTTTATATATATCAATTTGAATGCGAATTTTGGTTAGTTCACTGAATTGTACATTTATCTAAATTAATTAAATAAAAAATAATATTCTCTACATAGTTTTTTAAAATATATAAAAAAAATACATTACTAACTAACTAATTTACCCAACAAAAATCTTGAAAGCCTTACGGATAGAGATATACAATTATATATGTTTCTATTTTATTATAGATGAATTATATTAACATATCTTAAGGTTAGGTGCAAATATATAAATATATTTATGTTGGTGGCGCGCGAATGGAGGTGGTGGTGGGCGGCCAAAGGCCAAGCTCAGGTTGGAGGCTACACAGTCGACGGTCGCTCAGGCGAAGAGTCGACTTGCAGTTGTTTTCTCATTGATAGGTATTTTTTTATTTTGTATTTTCTTTCTTTTTGTTTGAAAACTAAAAAGAAAAAGAAAAATGCCTAAGAATCCTAGAAAATTGGTAAGAGAAAGAAGAAAAGAAAAATGTTGGATGATGGAGAAAAATGAAAACTTTAATTGGGTGCGAAAGCGAATTAATCAAAATTTGGCTCTGATGTCTATTGATGTATGACTGTGATAAAAATTTAAGATTTTTAAAAAAAGAAACATTTGTTTAATAATCGAAAGGTGTTGAACTACGAGTTTAGCTTATGTGTTTCTTAGGTTTACAATAAAGACTCCTAATAGAGATAAACTAGTGAATAAAAAAAAATATAAATAATAATAGTATTATTACCAATATTTTATTATGTATTTATAGATTTAATGAGATCTAAATTATAATGGATGGAATATTGAAAAGGATAAATTGAAAAATGCCAAATTCCTATACTATTCTTCCATAAAATATTTACTTAGTGTATTATACTCTTATTTGCTTGACAGATATATAGAAAAATTTCAAAAATTACGAGACCATGTATAAAATAAATGTCATTGTGATTCTCAACAAAATGAAATATAAAATTATTTGCAAAATAATAACTTACAAAGGTTATTATAATATCACATTACGTACTATAATTTATTTTGTATTAGAAAATCAACATCAATTCGTCCCTAACGCTGACAAAAAACTTAATATATTTAACATCATGTACTTTTCCAAACTTTAGTAGTCTCTCCTTTTCTTCTTCACAAGTTCTTGTCTCACAGCACTTTACAAAAATTTTAGTGTAACATACTGTTTACCCTGCTTAACGAAGTTGACACTAATTGAAAGACCATCAACGCCTAGTGGTGGAGTTGGAACAACCTAAAATAAAGTTCGAGACAAGTAAACTAAAATTACTAAGTATATACAGTGACACATGAAAAATTGGGTTAATTCCAAAACTAGTCCCGCAACTTATGGCGAATAGCCTTTTAATTCTTTAACTTTAGCACTGTCAAATAGTCCCCTAACTTTTGAAAAAGTCATCATTTTGGTCCACTAGCCATGAGCGCTAAATATATTTTTCAAACCACAGAAATTTTACGTATAATACACCAAATCTCAAAAGAGAGGAGTGTAATTATTCCTAAAATATAGGAATTAATGAAATGTTCTAATGTTCTGATTAGATACAGCTGCGACTAGTGTAGAGAGAGAGAGAGAGAGAGAACCAATGACATGAGGACCAAAAAATTTTCCAGTGTCTGCCCAGAAACTGAGAACCAACTGCTCAATGAGTGGTCAAACAAGCTGATATTTTATTATTTTAACCTCTTTTTTTTTTTGGTCGTTTGCAGCTGCTACAAAGCTAAAAACGTAATACAATGTTACACAAGATCAGATCGAACTACGAGCAAGCACTAAACAGTTCAGCATCAGAAAATAGAGCCAAGAAAAACGACATATATATAACACATAGCATCAACAGCCGATGCATCTTAGAGAAGTATATAGTAAGAAATGAAAGACTCAACAGCATTCTGGAGGCTACTTTAACCGAATCTTCATATTTTAGTCAATGGAAAATCGAATCTGAAGAGGAGAGCTGGATTTCGTATCACTGCTCAGACCTGTCAAATTACACCTTTTACCCAACATGGACCAATCTGCAGCGGTGGTCCTTACCGGTTTCTACTGCAAAATGTACAAGAATTCTCACGCCTGTTGCATCCAGTAAATCGTCACAAAAAGTGATGGAAACCTCTGGCAGCATTTTTTGAGGTCTCAGCTCAGCAGGTGTCCGCATACTTTTTTGAATCGTCTTAAAGCAGGGATAGAATTGCATATTTGATCACTAGCTTGTTTGATTCATGCCAAGTATTTGAACAAGTTCGGGTTGTCCTTGTCTCTCTCCAGATAGTCGCGAGTGATCAAATCTTCGATCCTCTTCTTGATTGCTTTAACATCAGGCTGCGTAATGCAATGTTACAGTTCAGTTATATCAATGTCTAAATAGATAGAAAAGGGTACGTTATGATGACTTCTGTGGGAATTACAGATTATTTGCCTCCATCTTTGAAATTACTAAAACCTCCTGTCTCAGTTTACAATGATACATGCCAGCCCAATCCCTTTGATTGTAGTTATGTTAAAAAATACGACTTCCACTTTAACAAAATATAAGGGTGTAATTGCTCTATAACTACCCCCAAAAGGGAGGGAAAAGTAAGGTTATTTTAGCAACGGCAACTTAGAGGGAGGCTTAGTAAATCCAGAAGGGAGAGGGATCTAACCAGTAATTACACAAACTGCAAGGAGATATTGGTATAATTAACCTAGACAAAAATATCGAAAAGTAAAAAAAGGGTAAATCCCAAGGGTACCTTGAACATTCGACCCAATTGCTCAACACACTCCATTACCAACTGTTGATAGCCCAAGACCTTCCTACTCTTCATGATACGCACAATTGAGGCATCAATGGCATACCGTCTATCCTTGTCAACATCCTCAATGACCTTCTTCTTCTCATCCACGGGAGGGAGAGGTATCTTCATCCCCATGAAACAGTTAACAATATAGTCAGTGAATATTGCACATCTGACATCTATTTCACAGAGGAATAGAGGGTGGGGAAGTGGTACCTTGATCCTTCTCATTTTGTCGGTGAACTTTGAATTAAATTCAAAAACGTCAGTAGGAGAAATTGTTTTGGTATTTGGCTCCTTGTTCAGAATCTTATACTTGGCACATGACAGTGAATGAAGCAACCTAACAACATCATCATCTGATAGGTTCAATTGAGCCATGATTTCCTGATAACTCAATCTATCAGAGGCATTGAACAGCAGCAGGGCAGCAGCCTACAAAAAGTAGTTTAAGAGCTTCAATCGATATAATGTCCAATGACAGGAATCAGGTATGGTGAGTTACTATCTGTCCTGCCAAATAACCTGATAGGTTGTCACAATAAGCTCTATTGTCTTCGGCTCAAATTTTCCATTGATGTTACAAGTACCCAATGAATATATCCACGTAAGCTTCCTATGCTTAGTTTTTGTCTGGTAGAACTCTCTAAATACTTCAACGCACTTGACCTAGAAGAAAAGTTCAAAGTAACAATCAAAAGATGTCAGTGACAAGATGGTTTCTGTAACATACAAGATTTCCCTTATACAAGCATATTACCATCTCAGCTGGAAGGTTAAGATCAAACGACTTGTAACTTGGCCAGAAACCAGTAGTGAGGACAGTCACTGTCAAGTCAATCCCAGGATTTGCGTTCAGATTATTGCTAAGATATTCCTCAAAGCTTGCTTGATTTTCCCGGGCTAGTGTTAAATCTGTGACCTGAAATAGTTGAAAAGGTGAAAGTATTTAAATGACATTGTAACAAAGGTTGCAGATTCAGAATGGGGAATAATATGAGAGCTAACCATCCCCTCCATTTTTGATGTAAATTGGCCACCACATTGCTGCTTCAACTTTGTCAGGATACTTCTCTCATGCTCATCATTGGCACTTTTATCAAACAATAAGCGCCGGGCAAGCTTTTTCCTGTTAGCAACAGCAGGAAAAAGAATAAATATACTGCATACTTCATAGCAGTAAAACGCGCCACCTAATTTGGAAAATTCACCTATAGAATTCAGCAAACAGGTCCTTATCGCTGATATAAGCAAGCAGTTTCACCACCTGAAGGATATGTAAAGCCTCAATCACAGCTTTTAAACAGTACATCATAATAATAGAAAACCAAAGTTGAAATACACACCTTCTCCAGTGTTTCTTCAATAGCCTCATCACTCAACTTTTCACTCCCACCCTTTTTCAGAATGTTATCACAAAACGTGGCAAGAAGTTCTGCACTAGAACTTCCAGCAACACCCTTGTTGCAGAAGACTTCAAACGCCTCTTTGAGAGCCTATAAGTTGGCCAAACGAATTGTGAAAATCATATTAATGCCAGAGCGAAAGAAGGTTTTCTTTTACAAAAAATTGAAGCTGTGAGATAATTCTTACTTTGTGGAAAAGCGTGTGATTTAGAAAACAATCATTCACATATGCCATGAATTTGTCATGGAGTTCGATAACTTTTCTGACAAATACCTGGATCCAAAGCAAGGATTAATTTCAACATGTGAAAACATTTTTAAGATCAAGAAGATTAAGTAAAAGCTACCTGTTCCTGCAGCCCAACGACATCTTTCTTATCTGCCTGTAAAAGATGACAAATAATTAGAAATTTATGCAAATACTTATTAAACATAGAAAACATATTTAGCAGAACATTTTAAAACATTCTCCTCCATTTTGTAGTGGGAAATGGTTTGACATATGACATACTGCTGTAGCATATATTAATAGGAAACAGAAAAGGAAGCCACAGCACTATGTTTTCCGGAACAACTTTTTTCCTTTTGGGAAAACAACTCAAAAACTTCTTCACCTATGTAAAGCATAAGCTTTTTAAACAATGACATTATATCTTGTTTTGATTCCTACACAATGATATGCTTGTAAGTCAACCTTAAATATGGTTTTTGCGTGTAAACAGAGAAAGCTGTATGGAGTATTCTAGGGATATCTCTGTGACCAAAAACAAGTATTTATAAAAACCACACCATACAGGTACTCAACGTGCCAAAAGACTTCTCAGACATTTGCCTCTAATTCGGGAGAAAAGCATGTGAAATTCCACAGTTTATTTTGCACAAACTGAGAATGAGAAAATCAAAAACTTTTGCGTCCGACAAATGATTACAAGAACCTTAGAAGAAAATATGTTTATTGAAATCATTTAGCAAGAGATGTTTCATATTTTTAGTATATCATGATCAGATAGACCTATGCAAACACCACCTCTTCCCCTTCTCTATTATTCATCTATTAAGCAATATGGATAGGACTTGACTTCTTTCGATGATTATATTTTGATAAACCAACCAAAATTTTTACAAAAGACATTGACAACATTCTTTTGGGAGATTAAGAGTGATGTTTTATTATGTGATACAATATGCATGTGATCCCCTATGCAACATGGACAACATTTACCAATACAGGCATGGGTATGAAAGCCATACTAATTAAGGAAAACCAACATGGTCATAACAGGCCCACTTTTCATTTGTGCAAGGATTAATTACTAAACCACCATATAAAAACAATAAATGCATGAGAATGTCCAAATCTACTGACAATTTTTCACAACTCATTAATATGTTATACCCTGCAACTAAATAGGAGAAAAGAAACATAAGCTTGATAATGCAAAGAAATTCCACAAGATCAAATTTAAGATTAGTTAATAGCAAACCAACCTTCTTGTTGCTTGCAGCATCTTCAGCTTGTTTAACCAAAGCAGTACCTTCAGCAGTAACATGCTGTGGTTGGGGTACCAAATGTTAGTACACATACAACAATTTGGTAAAACTGGCAGTATAAAATCTTGCAGTCGTACTCACTTTCTACAAGGCAAAAAGAAAATAATCACAAACCTGCTTAAATATATTGGCCACAGGCTCTAGCCCTCGAGGTATTTTGGAAAAGAGTCTATACATCCTTGACAAATCTTCTACCTAATGGACAAAAGGCTAGATTTAGCGTCAAAGAGTCGCCAAAAAATATAACATCCAAATATAAAAATAAAGACTTTGCAGAGCAAATACCTTATCATCCCTGAGTAATGCATGACAACCAGAGTGCTCCTTCTCAAGCAGTTGAGTTGCATACACAGACAATAGCTCATGTTGTACTTTCTACCAGAATTAAGAATCAACAATTAATATAAATATAAACACAATAAAATAATTCTATTGAGTCAGAAAAACTTAAGAAATCAGACCGGTAACTACATTAAAACACATTCAGTACTCGGGAAACTGATAGATGCCCTGCTTATAGAGCTGATTATCCGAGAGTAAGAACAAACCTCAAGCAACTTTGTCTCACTACTTGAATGAAGATAATGGGAAACTCTGTCCTTTTCTCGTTTCAAACACTCCTCAGCCTGGATTTCCAAAAATGAATGTTATAAATTATGAAGGGAAGTGGTGTGCCCAGACACGTTAGGCACCGCATTATATTGGTGTTGATGAGAGAGAAAGTGAGAGTGTGTGTGTGTGTGTGTCTATGAGCATGCAATTTCAACCTGCACTCTGGAGGGGTTGGGTTTCTGAATTACAATAGGGGAAGTGGTGTGCCCAGACACGTTAGGCACCGCATTATATTGGTGTTGATGAGAGAGAAAGTGAGAGTGTGTGTGTGTGTGTGTCTATGAGCATGCAATTTCAACCTGCACTCTGGAGGGGTTGGGTTTCTGAATTACAATAGGATAAATAATGTATATTTACTTTCAACATATAGTCAGGACATGAATCATCTAAGATCCAGTTTGAAGCCTTCCGGGAATAGTAAGCAGCTGTGTCCTTCAGCATTGCTGCTTCAAAGTCGTTCTCATAATAATCCATCTGCCCCATTCCAATTTCAACAAAGATATCCAATACATTCTTCAATAAAGCCCGGTCTATTTGCTCTCCTTCCCGCTCTTGATCAATCTGGAGAGAAAAAATATTATATAGAAACCTCAATAGAAGAATAAGAAGATAGTATGGTATAAAGGAAAGTAACAACAAAACACACCAGTGATATAACAGCATCTCTCACTTTCCCATTTATCTCCTGGTACACCTGAAACCAGAATACAGGTACCAAAACATTCAAAAACCCAACAGAAAAATGAAAAGGGGGGGAAAGGATTAAAACAAGTAGGGGGAGAGAAGAACAAGCAGACTCTGACAATCCACATAAATATTCTGTCAATCCCATTTTCAAAAAGAAATGAATCTCGGCTATTAGATCAAGCGATAAAACTCAGCTAGAGATGAATGTGGAATATAGCCAGAAGTTACCAGGTCCCGGAAGCAAGTCAGACCAACTTCTTTAAGTGCTGGAAGTGATCTTCTGGCTATAAAGTACCGATCAAGATAGTGAAAGAATCTTGAAAGCCATCGCACCATGATTTTATGATTCAACCATCTTTTCACGAGCTCTCTCAACATGAACTCATCATGCTTCTCCCTCAAAGAAGGCAATACCTAAATTAAAAATAAGAAAGTCAAAAATACATGGCAAAAACAAGAAAATAAATCCAATTTAAGAAACTAACTGTATGAATAAACCATGGTAAAATTAGAATATAAAATTTAACCATAACTCTAAAGTCATTTGCAAGGTAGTCTGTTAGATCCTAATTTTCAGTTCAGCCTCAAAATTTAGTTTAGAATAAAGAAAAGCAAAACTACATAAACAGGGATGACCCACTAAAATGCTAAAGATCACTTTGTCAGACCCGATCATGACTCTAGGATTTCCTGGTCTACCACTGATTGAACCTAATTTCTGAAGTTGATGATGTTCTAGTCCACAGAAGCTCACTGTACATTAACCAACTCCATCTATACCGTTGCGTCAAAATTCAGTAGAATCGTGGCCATGTTTCTCAGTGATTCACCACAAGAATAGTCTGAGTGATCACTCTTCTTGTCACTCTTCAACCAATGCCCTGAAGTCAACAAGGCCTACCTACATAAACATTTTATCTCCAATGATCCTGGACGACAACCATACTCCTTGGGTGTTGAAATTGCTTATAGCAAGCATAGAATTTCTCCATCAGTCTATCTCAGAGGAAATATGCTACTGATCTGCTCCAGGGAACTGGTCTTCTTGGAACTAAACCTGCAGATATTTCCATCGACTTTAATCCTGATTTTTGGGATGACGATGGTAATTACTTAAGAGGACAATGGTGAAGTATAGATGAATTGTGGGGAAACTGATCTATTTGACTCTGACTAGGCCTAGGCCTCATATCTCCTTTGCAATTGGATTAGTTAGTCGGTTTATGGATAAGCCACGAACGGTTCACTAGGAGGCTGCGGTCAGGATCTTGAAATATATAAAGGGTGCTCCTAGTAAACTATTTGTTGTTCAAGCGACATGCACATGTGAAGATAGAAGCTTACCTCTAGTGCAGACTATGTTGGGTTCAAGGAAGATAGGACTTCAAGATATTGCATCTATGTTGCGGAAATATCTTGTAACTTGACAAAGCAAGAAACATAGCGGAAATATCAGAGTTAAACAAAGCAGGAAGATAGGACTTCAAGATATTGTATCTTGTAACTTGCGGAAATATCAGAGTTAACCATAGCTCGACTTTGCTGCATCCATCCAGTTTTTTTCCAGTCTGTTCAGGTCTCACTCCCTTATCCGGTCGCGAAAATTCTGGCTGAATAAAACCAATCATCATCCCAGCCACATTTTCACATTCAGGTCCTTCATCAGTCGTCCCTCGACATCAAATTGGTCCTAGTAATGTAGGATCAAGAAACAGAGTATAATATATAGAGGTGGTATATCCCTAACCTTTATAACATTCAAAAGCTTCTCAAACTCATGGAACAAATCTGGGATGTCCGACCACATGGGAATAAGGTACTCCTTTCCTCCTCTCGGTCTGCCCTAACCCAATTAAAGTTCAGGTAGCCGATGGCTCGTGTTAAAAGTTGTTGGATTTGGCTTTTCGAACTTGTCCTTCACTCAGTTTTATTTGTGCCTAATCTTGAATGTAATAGATTATCTGTGAGCAAATTTACTAAGAGATAATTGCGTAACTAAATTTTCTACAAATTCTTGTGTTTCCAGGACTTGGGATCGGGGAGGGCAATTGGCAATTTGTGAAGGCTTATACTTGCTTCTGCATACTACACCGTCAAACCAACCGTGTGTGTGCTTTCACATGGCGCACTATGGCACCACAGAATTTCTACTCCAGGAGCAAGCCCAGCGGCATTAGCTCCCTATTATAAAACTGGCGTTGGGCTTGCGCCATGGCATGGCTTTCATAACTATGATTTGTACTTAGCCTCTATATACACCCTTATGTGTTAGAGATTGGACATCATTTGTAATATACAATAACATATTTTGCCTTCTCTATTTCTAACAAGAACTTCTACATAACTTTTCTTTCTCAGACAAGAATACTATCACGGTTCTTGGCATCTTCCAATTATCCCTTTGTCACATTTTTGCACAAACCCTCTCCATGAATAAAGGGAAAGGGAACCAAACATGAAATAACTCAATCCTTTAAGAAGTTTGGTATTCACGTACAACTGCCATTAGAAGGTAAGTAGTCCAACCAACCAATATTATGAAAATAATTATTAAATCATCATGCAGAATAAATTACCAAACCAAAAACATCTAAAGCAAGAAGGACATTTATATGCAATCAGCTGTCAGCACTTGCATATTATGAATAGAAAATCGAATATGCAGTTATGCACCTTTAATACAGTCCATAAAGGTACAAATGGAAGAGATACTTCCATGGAGATATAGATGAGTGGTGAATCACCATCATAAAGCTACCATGTTGGTACAATGTTCAAATATTCCAAGTCTAGCACCCAGAACTTTAATGGATTCTTCAGGTGCATGTGAATAAGGACTTTATTACCGTATTACGTCAGTAAACAGAACCCAGTCATCCTTACCGTTGAAGTAATGTACTCTTCAAAAGACTCCCGGTACTTGTCATACAATTGCTGAGAATAATCATGAGGGGGCTTCTGGGTACACATGTTATATATTGTCCTGTAAATAAGAATGAAAGAACCTCATAAACAATTGAGAAGTCAATAACAGCCAACAAGTTCCCGTATTAACCAGATAAAAGCATTGAAATAGTACGTGTAGAGCATCATGTAGTCCTCTGAGCTGAATTGTGGCTCAGGTAGTCCTTCCAATATATTTTTCAGTTTTGTAATCCCTTTTTGCATGAAGTCCCATCCTTGATCTAAATCAATGGTATTCCGCTGGTTCATTGTCAACTTCTGTACCAGCCCAAGATCAAGGTACAACTTAATGCCAGTTCACTACCTGCCATTGCCACATTAACAAACTTAAAAGCTAGAAAGAGAACAATCAGAAGATCATATGAAGTCACTACTTAAGAGGACGTCAAAGATAACAAACTATTAGATGCAATAAGCAATGAAGAATAGAAAAATAAATTAGATTGAATAATAATTCGTTCATGATCAATAAATTTTGCTAATAAATTCAGCTTGAGTAGAAAGTATTCATTCAAGAAGAACCTCAATAATCCAAATATAGCTATTACTAGAATAGTCGTCACGACAAGCAGCCCGAAATATTGATCACAAGAAGAGTAGAAACTATTGATGTGGCAATGCATGAATGAGCAGACTAAATAAAAGAAAACACAACCCACCTTAGATTTAACCATGAAGATTAACTTTAGACCCTAAAAGATTTTTCCAAAACACCTCCAAAAGGTTCCCTGTAATCCAAAACCCCCAAACTAAACAACTACCAGCAAAAACCTGATAGAGGTTCAATTAGAACATATATAGCTATTTAAACTAAACATTGAAAAACTAAACCCAACATAAGCTCGGAATTCATCAACACGCCAAGAGTCCACCATAGCACATTCACTTTACTTCCAGAAACGACAGGAAATAAATCCCACAAAATAACCCACAGAAAATAACAAATTGAACAACAAAACCCTAACAATCACTCGAAGCTCCGCTAACAAGCCGAAAACCCTAATCAAAACTCCTCAAAATTCAACTCAAAACCAAATTGAAGCTCAACAGCTACAATTATCTGTACATCGGGATCCGTAATTAAAACAGATTCAACACCAATTGCACGAACAACCATCGGCTGTTAATACACATGCATGGTCACCAAGGAAAAACACAGAAACCCCACAAAAGAGCCCGGAAAACACAGACATAGATACGATGTATGTATGGTTAGCGAGAGAAAATACCTGAAGAGGAGAGAGAATTTGGGTGAGATGTGAATCTCTCTCGTCTTTTTTTTGTTTTCCTTTATTCTCTTTCTTCTCAGGTTCATTTTCCGTCTTATATCTTTTTAAATCGTCCGCTGAACTTATCGTAATTCCTTTTAGATCCCCAAACTTTAGTGTTCTTATTTTTCGCCCTTGAGAAAGTAATAAATTCGCATGGGATAATTACGCCATCCCCCTTGAAATTTGATATAATTACGCATAATTTTTTTATAGTTTAAAAAATTACATATAAACTCCTTGCTTTTAATTATATTCGACAAATAAATCAATCCATTAGTTAAAACTTACGAAATTTGTTAATATTAGCAAAAAATTTGATTGAAAATTCATATTTACCCCTAATTGACTTACTACTGATTTATTATAGGTCAAAATAAATATTTTTTGATCAAATTATCCTTATAAAGTTGAAGATGTATCTCATTACATGCATTAACACGTACGAAGATGTATAATGGTAATTTAATCAGAAAATATTTATTTGACCCACAATACGTCAATAATAAGTCAATTTGGAGTAAATATTTTTATTTATTTATTTTATTAATATCAGCATATTTTGTAAATTTTGACTAACATATAGATCTATAGATGAGAACAAACATCAAAGATAATAAATAAAATTTTTCAAATAAAAAAATACATGTATAACTACACCAAATCTTAAAGGATGATGGTGTAATTATCCCAATCCGAATTGAGGTACTAATTCTTGATATGTTAAAATATTTATGGTTCAAGAATTATTCAAATATCCAAATAAAGAACTTTGCCAAAATACCATTTTTTTTTATACATATCTCTTATCTTAAATACACTGAGAAAATGAAATTAAAAAAATAAAAATAAATCATAACGAACTTTCTTAAAATCTGATATAATTACAAATATTTTCATATTATTTGAGAAATTACCAATGCCTTTAATTTTAACAATTGTTTAATAATCAGCCAAATCCATTAATTCCTGTTATGTTTTCATTAATTTTTTGTGGTGAGCAGATCCAAAATGTTCTTGTGGGGTTTTGAATTATGAATTATAATTTTACTAATTTTTTAAATTTTTCTAAATTTTTATTGCACTAAAAGGATAATTTTCTAATAATATTTTAAATCTTTTCCTCCACCCTGATCTAATTTTTTCACAAGTTTTCACTTTTTTTTTTAATTCAAAGAATAAAGTTGGTAATTTAATACCTCAATTTAAAGATTACATAATTTAATCAAATATTATAAAAATATTTATAAATTTTTAAATAATAAGAAAATATTCGTAATTATATTAACACGAGCTCATCGTGATTCACCCTAAAAAAGTTTGTGAAAAAAATCAAAAGCAAGCAAGCTTAGTTAGTATTGGAATAATAATATTATTTAAATTTTATCCTCCCCTAAACTAAAATTCTTCCATCCAAATGCAGTTTGAATAAAAATATTTGAAGTATGGGGCCAATCCAGCAAATTTCTTAAGATAGAATCCACATATATCGACTTATATGTTTCAGACATACAGACTCAAATTTCAGTACTTAATCATTCATATGAAATAGGTAATTTTTCATCACACAACAAATCATGTGACTGTAATACAAAATTATATGTTATCACAACGTATAATACTTTATAAATCCTTAATTTTCAATAGTACTATTCTTATTCAACTAGTCATGTTATGAAAAATTCTTATCCAAATAAAATTTGGTCGAATCAAGTCAACATAGCAAGTGTAATACACTTGCTATGAAATTGATCATTTTTTCTTAATTATACACCAATCATAGACTAAAAGTACTGCATTAGCCATATAATTAGTTCAAATTCAACCAAACTCTATTTGAATTAAAATTTTCTGTGGCATCACATCTCAAAAACACATTTCAAGAACCTCTCCATTTTATCCTTTTCTAGCCCAATCCACACATTGATCCCCAACCCTTTTCCCCCCTCATCACAATCCCCACCATCCAACAAAAGCACAAACTCATCATTCCCACTCACAATAGGGCCAGCATGTTTAGCCCTCCCAAACCCTAAATCCACCTCCCCAAAACCCAATTTCCACCAAGCTGACACATAAAATGCACATCCACAAGTTGCTGGAGTCCCTTTATACACCTCCAACCAATCTATCACAGACCTTATATATTCACTTGTCACTCTCTCCCTCCCCTCCCTCACCATCTCAACACCGTAAGACAACGGCCCGCCCACCAAATCCCGAGCCTTAGTCCGTGCATAACCCGTGATCACAGCGTTCCCTATGAAAGAACTCGGTAGGGGAGGCGATATCGTGTCCCTTATATCCACTGCAAAGAGAACGGTTGAATCTTGATCTTGATGTTGATCACAATCATGACCAAGAATGGCCCTTGTTCTTGCCCTCCAAATGTGGGCTAGGATTGCTTCGAAGGTTGAGCACTCGATCATCGCCTTTTGCTTCAACAATTTCAGCATCTGTGGGGTGAATGAGAAGAGCTTGTGCGTGTACTTGTCAGAGAAGATGTGTGGAGACGGTGATGGCCGTTTCTGGGAGGTGAAAGAAGAGAGGAGGGACGACGTTCTAGCGAGCTTTACGTACTCAGTGTGTGGGAAGAGGATTTGGGGTGGGGTTCTTGCTTTCATGCAGGTTCTGTCATTGTTGATGTGGTTGGTTTTTAGGCCTTCTCCCCTACATATTGAAGCAAGGTTGTGGAACATTTCACTTGCTGATTTCCCATCAAGAATTGCATGGTTTGTGGTGAATCCTAGTGCAAATCCACCACATTCAAACCTAGTTACCTGAATCATCAACGTGCAAGAATCTATTAATCAGGAAGAAAAGATAATTGTCATCATTGATCCGGAAAATCGTAATTTACGTTCCATAATTTACTCTTTTTGCGATTTTACTCTCATTGTTTTAGGACCCATCAAATTTATTTTCATAAATTACGAAAATTTATAATTTTAATCCCAATCACAAATTCTATTAAAATTAGAGTCAAACTAATTAGCTAGTAAAATTCTCGTCGCTAAGCTCAATACTGATTTTTTTCTTAACTATTGAGTCATTTTTTTGTAATGAATATTGTAATAACATCCCCTGCAATAATATTTTATTGTACAAATTCTCTCCGATTTTCCAATATTTGAGGGGAGAAAATATAAATATTACTTGCATGAGCTCAACTAACTTTCTTAGAATTTAAGGAACCTTTTTTTGTAAAATATACTTAATTAAACTTAAGGGGTATAAATGTTGTAAATGTAATTTATTCTTTAAGTTAAAAAAATATACACTTACATTACCTGAAATTATATTTTATTACACAGAATTTATTCTGTCTATTTTGTTTTCTGCTGACGAAATATAAAAATGAAATACAAGTTGCATGGAGCACATTGTAATTTTTCAAAATTGAAGAATTTCTTGGTAAGATGCGTAAACTTAAGGGATGGAAATATAATTACCCTATAAGTTTCATACTTAAAATAAATTGATACGAAGTAAAGTGGTCAATAAAGATGATCGATCGACCTTCTTTCATATTTTTGTGTAATACACTGATGTCACATTCACACAATATCATATTCAGTCTCAATTTTAAATCATAATATAATTGAAAAATTATAATTTTAATCCTATAACTTAGAATGTGGTATTTTTTGTTCTATACGAATTTATTTTTATAATTTAGTTCTATGATAAAAATTGCCAAAATTTTAAAGTTAACAGGACTAAATTACAAAAATTAATTTCTGCAGGATAAAAATGACACTTCCCACAAGTTAATGGGCTAAAATTATATTATTTTTCCTAATATAATTTAATTATATATTTTATTTGGAAATACATTTGTATTACACTACTAGAAAAAATATAATATTTCGCTATGGTTAATTACTATAGCTAAAAGAAAAAAATCATAGTAACGAGAAATGAATTAGGATTTCGCAATGGCCATTAACCGTTGTTTCTGCAAGTATGGTTAAAGTATTAGCCATGACCAAAATCATAGCAAATATTTTGGCTATGGCTAAAAATCATGGAGAATATTGAAAACAATAAATTTTATTTTGGTTTTATCTGACTGTGATTAATAGTATTGATTTATCACGATTTTTAAGACGTAATTATTTATAATGTAATGAAAACTCAACTTTTTTGTAGGCACAAATGTATAATAAAAGAAAAAAAAATCTATGTACGTAAGAAAAAATTCCAACCCAGACAAGGTTTGACCGAACCTGAATCAATTATATGGCAAGTGCAATATGTCATTGGTGTATAGTTTAGGAAAAATGACCAATCACATAATAGATATATCACACTTACTATATATGTGATTGGTTTAATTCGACCAAACCTGATTTGAGCAAAAAGATTTTTAGTACATGCATTGATCAACAAATTGAGAAACCAAACCACATGAATGCTTGCCTGAATAGTGAAAAGTGCAGTTTCTGCAAGGCTTTTATAGATCCCGGGGCGAAGCACAAAGTGATGAAAACTTGGATTTGGGTGAGAAAGATTGCCAAGATCCTTGAGACAAAATCTTGATTTTGCACTAACAAACAAGGCACCTGCATTGTTGCACACAAGCTCCAGCCTCTTAGTCTCATCACTGAAGTTGAGCCTTCCAGCCATGAAGTAATAAGGCACCAAGAGCACTTCCTCCACTGCTTTTTTCACCTTTCCAGCAATCCCAACTGTTGATGCAGCTGAGGCCATGTTTGGTGGAACCTCATAGAAGAACACTGTCTCAACTGGAAAAGTCACTGCCTGGTCTATGTTGGACAGGAATATTGTCTCTGTTGGGACAGGGTTTCTTGGGGACATGAGTAGGATCGGCTCTTCTTTCACCAAATCTTGGTCTGTTATGGACATGATACTGCTCATGTTGTTCACCATTCTTGCAAAAACAGGGTTTTCTTACAAATTTTTAGTACTAAGGGTTTTTGCAAGAATTAGGGTTGCTGATCATCATGTGTATCTTCATATATATATATATATATATTGTGTGTGTGTGAGAGAGAGAGAGAGAGGGATAAATGAAAAATCTTGGAAAAGAAGTTAGTATTGATGGGGGTGAGAAGAGTATGAATGAGGGTTTTGTGGGTAAAGTGAAACTTTTTAGGGGTTGAAATGAGGGCACATCAATGCTTCATGAATCTAAAATGTAGGCATGAAATTGTCATTTCTTTTTATTTTATTTAAGTGCTTCTCTAAATTTTTGCATGTTTTGTTTAGTGCTTTATAGGATGCGATTTCTTGTGTAGTTGTTTAATATACGTGACAAAAGAAATATGATTTCATTTAGTGACAACGTTATACATAATTTTTTATCATTAATAATTATATAGTGACAAGATAAAAAATATTATCATTTAATACTATCGTTAATACTAAGGGAATATTTGTAGTTTTTCAAATAATAAAAGAATAATTATAATTATAGTAAATCTCAGAGGAGCCAATTATAATTTATTATTTCTTTTAAAACAATTTAATTAATTAATCTGGAATTTTGATTTCTAAGATTTAAACTATTCACCAAACTAACCAAAATTTGCTTAAGAACACAATGCAATAAAACTTAAATTTTCAATCTTTGAAATTTATTTATCGTATTAGTTTAGTGATTAAAGTTGAGATCTCATGAACAAGTTCAAGGTCATGAATTTTAGTCTCATCGAATCTTATGTGGGTGTCTGTAATTTATTTATTGTTCTTACTCATGTTGATGTATTGCTTAAATTGACAGTATTGTCCAGTTTATTGAAATGTTGATATAATTATAAATACTTCAATTTTGTATTTTAATATAATAAAAATTAATAAAAGAATTACATTTTAAACCATTTTCTCATAATCTTTTTCTTTTTAACAAACTAGTTTTTAATTGTAGTTTTTCTAAAGTCAGAATTGATTGAAGCATAACGGGCCGGTTTGGGCCCATAGAACCAGTTAAACCATGGGCTAGTCATTGGGCCTCCCATTTCTTGTTTGGGTAGTCAACTTGACTTTATAGAGTGGGATTAAATAGTTAAATTGTTTTTAATTCCAATAATAAATAAAATATTTATATCTTTTCATCATAATTAATTATTATGATTAAAAATAAAAAATTCTTCTGAACACTAATTAACAACGGTTGCATAAAGCCTAATAACCGTTGTTCTGCTGCAAAGGCCGAACCACGGGAAATATTCTGGTTATAGCTAAAATCATGAAAGATGTTAATTGACCGTGTGTAAAACTTAGGTTTTCACATTGATTTTATTTGATTGTAATATAAAATATTTATATTTAAAATGGTTTGTAAGCCACATGTCATTTATAATGTAACAAATAACCCAATTTTTTTTTTATAGTGAATGGAGAGAGAACTAGTTTAATTGGCAAAGTTGAAGACGTCATGGGTTCGAATTCCACTAATGTATGGATTTTCTACTTTAACAGAAAAACACAAAGTGGTGGAAATAATATTTTAGTCGTAAAAATTCAATAAAGTAGATGACTAAATGCGTCAAATTTTTTCAATTTTAGAACTATTTTGAAAATTCTATAAATTAAAGGGTTAAAGTATTGACTACTCTATCCTATACAACTAATGGGAAATGTAATTTTGCCGAATCCGTTACAAAGAATGTCGTAAATTTGTAGCATATCTGTGTTGACGAAATTTGCAACGGACTTTGGAGGCATTTGTGATGGGTATCTTCGAAATGTGAATTTTGTGATAAAACTGTTGGAAAATTTTATCCCAATTTGCCACGGATTTGGGACAAATGTGATGAATTGGGATGGGTTTCTGGTTTCATCATCAAATATTAGGACCAATATAATTTTCTATCACAATAATTTTACGATCGAGTTTATTAGGACTTACCGACAGTCGTTATAAAAAGTTGTCACAATTATTATTTTGGGATGGATTCTCGAAAAGCCATTCTCAAACAACGGTTACGCAATGACTATTAGCCATTGTTTCTGTAAATGACACAAAGACAATAGTACAGTTAAAACTGTAATGAATATTTTGATTATAGGTAAAATCATGGCAATTGTTGATTAATTATGGTTAAAAATTAAGATTGCAAATTGATTTTGTTTGACTGTTGATAGTATTAATTTACCATGATTTGTGATGTAATAAAACTTAAATTTTTCAAACTTTGAAATTTATTTGTTGTCTTAGCCAAGTGGTTAAGGTTGAGGTCCCACGAACACGTTCGAGGTAATGGGTCCGAGTCCCACTAAATCTTATGTAAGTATTTATAATTTGTTTGTTGTTCTAGGTCATATTGATGTATTGGTTGAATTGATAATATTGTTCAATTTATCGAGATATTGATATAATCATGTATGTAATTATCATTTAAAAAAAATAAAATTATTAATCTTTACAAATATTAAATATAATCCTGACTTTAAACATTTCAATCTTGTATTTAATAAAATAAAAATGAATAAAAAATTTTACATTTTAAATCATTTTCTCCGATATTCTTTTTTCTTTTTTCTAATTTTATAGGTTTTTTAAAGTGAGAATTGATTGAAGCATAACGGGCCGTATTTGGGCCCATTGGACGAGTTTATCCATGGGCTAATATTGTTGGGCCTCCCATTTGTTGTTTGGGTAGTCCACTTGACTTTATAGAGTGGGATTAAATAATTAAATTATTCTTAATTCTAACTAAAATAAAATATGTAATTTTTTATTTTTTTTATCATAATTAATTATTACGATTTAAAAAAAAAAAATCTTGTGAATACTAAGTAACTGTAGTTGTGCAACGGCTAGTAACTGTGGTTTCTACAGGCTAGGCCAGAACATTACTATAGTTAAAAATCATGACAAATATTTTGTTTATAGTTAAATCAAGATAAATGTTCATTAATTGTATGTAAAATTTAAGTATTCACATTGATTTTATTTAACCGTGGCATAAAGTATTTATTTTCCATTATTGCGTCTGCAAGCGATGTAAAAAAGATTAGCATAGTTAAAAATCGTGACAAATATTTTTCTAGGCATAGTTAAAATCATGACAGATATTGATTAACCAGAGATAAAAATTAGATTTTAATATTTTTTTTGTTTGACTGTGGTAGAAAGTATTTATTTGTCAAAAAATTCTTATTCAGATCAAGTTCGACCGAACCTAACCAATCACAGATCAAGTGTGATACACTTGCCATGCGATTGGTCACTTTTCCTGAATATACACCAATGACAAAATAAATGTATTGCACTTGCCATATAAATTAGTTTAGATCCGACCAAATTCAATTTGAATTATAATTTCTCTTATTTACCATAGTTTTATAAACTGCGTATCATTTATAATACATCGAATAATCCATTTTTTTTAATGAGTGGAACAAATACGACATCAACACTAAATTTTGAAATAAGTTACCGTTTCGCAATGAGGTCTAATTTAAATGATGAAATCGAGAACTATAATATCATGGCCCAAGGGTTCGAATTTTATTAAATATACAGCTGTTGTTTTACTTTAAAAACGACGACACGAAATTCATGGAAATAGTATTTCAAATATTTTTTTTTACTACAATAAAATGATACTTTTTTCTTTTAATTTTTTTAAAAGAAGAAAAATAGAAATTGTGACAATATTCCAATAGAAAAAAAAATTAAAATGCATTCATTATGAATAAGAGGGTATGCTCCAACGGGCTCTTCTAAACTTTGTTATAATTAAATGTATTTTTTTTAATTTTTAAAAAATTATAAATATTTTTTTAAAATCAATAGTAGTCTAATAGATACTCCATCATGACTGCCCATTATATGAAGTATTTGTTAGACGACCGTTAACTCCATAAATTTATTTATAATTTTTTAAATAATGAGAGGGTATTTGTAATTATGCAAAATTTCAAAAGAGTACATTGTAATTTATAATTTATAATTATATAGTGAGTTAAATTGAATCTTCGACCCAAATTTATGTTTCAAATTTTTAAAATAAAACTCAAGTTTTTAAAATAAAATTTTATTCTAAAATTATTATCTAAATTAAAATAATTTTCTTTTATTTTTCTAATACTTTATATTTTTTACTTATACGAATACTATTATAGTTCGTAAAAATTGAATTTCATCTTTTTAAAATTATACTCTCACTTAATATAATGTTTCCAGTTGTAATATTATTTTTTTTAATACAAAAAATAGAAAGATAGTAAAACATAAATATTTTTATTTATATAAATATGGTGTAACAAAGAATATATTATTTTATATTATGCAATATATTAATTTATTTAGGAAAAAAAAGGTGTATATTTATATATATTTACACACACACGCACTAAATAGTTCATTTTTCTCTAAATAAAACAAACAAAAAATTATTTTTTGCTACAATGAGCATTTTTACACAATATTTCTTGTGTGTCGCACTCGCAACAGCAGCGCGTGTAACTTCTGCCGTGGTGGGTAAAATCACAATGTGAGACTCCACATCCACGGATTTGTGAAATCCGGCAAATTAGCCCATAATATTTAGGGATTTAATGCAATTTACTTCATATGATATTGTAAATGAATAAATTATTCTTAAATAAAAAAATAATAATAATTTATCTTCTTAAATTTTTTAAAATAAAGCAACAGGAGGGTAAATTATTTCATTTTAAACAACATTGGAGGGGCGGTAAATCACTGCATTTAAAAAAATACAAGGGGTAAATTGCTAATTTTTTTTTGTAGGGGAGTGATTTGCACATTTCAATATTACAGGGGGCTAAATTATATTTTTTCTAATATTTTGTGCTAATTACACTGTTCTTCTTGAAATTTAATGAAATAATTTAAGGTTGCAAATTCTAACATTTTTGGCACTTTTGATCTTTCCGTTAAATTTAACGAAAATTTTATTTAATGTGGAAAAATTTGCTCTTTTCCTCACATTTTGTGGTGTTTTTAATTTGTAATCCAATACATCAATTTTTTATATTTTTTTTTCAAACTTTAAAAGAGAATAAATAAAATAAAATTAAGAAACAAAATTCTAAAATTAATTGATATTTTTTTTTATTTTTGACAATTTTTTGTTAAGATTATTTAGAAAAATTCTTACTTAGTTTTATTTTTTTTTATTATTTTCTTTTGAAGTTTGAAGAAAATAGGAAAAATGGGTGCATTTATCCTATTGGAGGATAAAATTACAACATTAAATTATTTGAGGATAAAATCGTATTAGTGACTATATTTGAGGACCGAAAATTCATTAATTATACATAGATTTTTATGATTTGATAAATACATATAATATCTTTAACATTGTTTCAGTCTTATAAATAGATATTCTTATTAGTCAAAATTTATTAAATTTGTTGATGTTAGTTAAAAAAAATAAATGAAAATCTACATGTACCATCGATTAACTTATTACCAACTTATTGTAAGTCAAATATGTATATTTCTAACCAATCTGGCCTTATACATTTTCACATGTCAATGTATGTGAGGAGAGATATATATATCTTTGTCCTTATTAGGATATTCTGATCAGAAAAATGATTTATTTGACCTCCAATAAGTTAGTATTAAATAAATTAGGGATAATTATAGATTTTTATTCAATTTTCTTGCTAAATTTTGATTGATTGAGAATTTATTTATTAGATAAAAATAAAAGTCAGGAATACTAAATTTAATCTTTCAAACCACATAAAATATATGTGTAATTACACAAAACTTTAGAGGATAACTGTATAACTATTCCTAATACCGTTACATCTCATAAAACAATTTATATATTTTTTTGTATCATTTATATGACAATCTATGATCTTGAAACCAAATAATTTGTTAAAAAGAATTAGTTCGTATCAGATGCAGCAAAATCGAAGTTAATTACGTAAGAATTGCAATACACTTATGATGTGATTAATCAATCTCGAGTTTATTTCTTATTTAGTACTTTTTCATATAAATTTTAATAAGTTGGGATACCAGAAATCGAACTTTCCTAATCATACTATCGAACAGCCTGGAATTAGAATTCAAACGTACAGTTCTAAAATATGGAATGTGCAATTATATACTATTTCCGATTACTTGAATAAAATACGAATCCATAAATTTGAATTGTGAAATACGCCATTTCAATTAATTACCTGAAATAATGAATCGGTTAATGAAATATTTCAAAAATTTAGTTTCAAAATTAGTAACGAATCACGTTAAGTAAATCGGATATATGTAAGATGCAAAATATTACAGTCATAGATTGCGTATACGCCATTATTTTTAATTTCTTTAATTATAAATTTTAAAGAACCGAAATCTAATACTGGCTTTCATAAATAGTCAACATTCGTAGAAATCTGTCAGATATTTACTTATATCGATTCTGTAATAAAAGTATTGTGTGGATTATACCAAACTTTAATAGTCAAACATTTAATAAATCTGAACTGTAACGGAAGATTGCTTAAATATTTTTATTTAAAAATATATTTTTTCTCTAAGTTTCCTATTAATAATTATTTTATTAGTAATTTTTCCTCTAGGAAATTTAGGTTTTTTTATTAAAAAATTTAAATTTATATATTTTTAAGTGGTCTGGAGCAAAAAAGAAAAAGAAAAAGAAAAAGCTTTTCACGACGCGTTCACACCACACCCTTTCCCCAGCGAGTGGTCTTTCCCACCCTCGCCTTCTTTAAATTGGTCCAATTCTCTCTTCATCCTCTGTCTCTCTCTCTAAAACTCATTACTATAAGAATAAAAATAACAAGAAAACAATATCTCTCTCTCTCTCTCTAAAAAACGAGAAGCAAAAATAATTACTCTCTCACTTCGATTCAATTTACCCCATGAAAACTCTGCTCTCATAGAAGAAAACAGGTATTGCTCTATCTCTGCTCTCTTGTATACATGTATACATACAACTTCTGTATGCATATATGTAGATGTGTATACTGTTATTGTATTTCTTGTGTGTATGTGTGTGTGTGTGTATTTGTGTACTTGGTGCTGTGTTCCTCGGTTTCTTCTTTTGCTTCACATCTGAACCCATTACCCCTCCACATGTTTCCTATGTGTATTTACATGCAGAAGTGTATCTATTTGTGTGTTTCTTCTGTGTATGTGTATGTGTGCGTCTGTGTGTGTGTGTTTGCTGGTGGTATTGGTTTTTTGCTCAAGAAATGTGACGGGATTGTAGGAGGACATGAGTTGTGAAGTGTGAAAAGAGTTTAATTTGGTGGGATCACATTGGAATTTTCAGTGCAGGTGGTGGCTTTTACTGGTGTTTGAATTTTTTTTTGCATGATTTTCTTGTTTTTGTGCATTGTTCTTGTTTTATTTTTGGCTTTCGGGTTTTCTGGGAACTTGCCCATAAATATGAAAATTGCTAAAATGGGAGGCTTTGATGTGGTTCTGTTTGATTTAGAATTTGGATGGAGGTGGTGGATTGGTTTGGGATTAGTACGATCCGTCTCGTGGTCTGGTTATGTATTTCTTGTGATAAAGTTATTATCTTTATGGTGAAATGCTGCTGGTTTTATATGGAAAAATGGATCTGTTTTGTCTTTGAATTGATACTTGATGAGTTAGTATTAAATTCTAAGTTTTCACTGTTAAATCCGTTTATCTGTCTCATCAGTTTTGATGAAAAAATTCTTAATGATTGTGGCTGTCGACATGTTTTCTCTTTACATTTCTTGAGCTTTATTGAAGAGTTTATCTAGATATTTTGTGAAAATTTTTTGGACTTTTTATTCTAATTTCTATATATACCTAATGTAGGTATATTTTTGATTTCTAAAACTTTAAATTCTTTAATAGATTGTTGAAAGAGCTTTTCATCCGGTGAAATTTCTATAAATTTTATCTCTATAAAACTTTATATATTAATCTTAATCACTCCCTTTGCCTCTGCCTTCGAATTTTGTTTACTGTTGTTTGTGGCCAGCTGTACAGAAAGAAGCATCTTTAGGTCTGAACTTGTATTTGAATGTTCATTGATAAATATCAAGTGATTCATCGTTCTGCATCAATGACATTGGCTGTCTTTTGCTAATCAGGTGACAGAAGTAAAACTGATTATTGAGCATTGAGTTCAAGTAAGAAACTAAGAATCCGTCTAGTATTGTATGAATATCAAGATAAGTGGGATTTAGGAGACCGGAACCTGGTCTGGGCTCTAATATTTCATGATATAAAGTGAGAGGTAAGACCTTTCTGTTTGAAAGGCAGTATGTATTATTAGTTGAATCTTGTGTTAGCTTTGCTAGTTACAAAACCATTTCACCGATTTCCTATTCTTCCATTTTTCCCTTGTCGTCCTTTTGAGCTGTATGTGCTATTATGCGTTTTAGTTGTGAATAGAATTTATCTTAAAAAAAAAGAGAGATGAAAGTTCTTAAAATTTGTCACAGTTTGGTGTGCGTTTGCATGGCAAAGAATTTTGTTGCTGCTGGTTCAAATCTTCTTAACCATTTAATGGACTTGTATGAAAAACTGATATCTTTCTCTCTAATGGATAATGTGTTGATTTCTTCGACAGATGGCTTCAATCCTTTTAGGTCAGAATGGAGATCGCATAGCTGAAATTCCTCGTGAGCAGTTCCTGCGACCAGACTCGGATGACTGTGGAGAGGCACAGGTCTGCCCTCTAATTCCATCAGATTCCTATGATGCAGGTGATGCATTTGGAGAGCCAGATATTCTGCCACGAATTGGAGATGAATATCAAGCCGAACTTCCTCAACTTCTTGGAGAGCCCGCTAATGTTTCTTGCTCAAGGACGCGTTCCCACCAAAATTCCTTGGTTGGGTTACCCATACCATTAACATGGATCGGTAGCAAGAAACATGAGGGACCAGAAATTTTTTCAGATTCCAGACGTCCCAATCCTAAGAATCTAGCTGAAACAAGCACTTATTCCAGTGGTGAGACTGGACCTTCTCATTATTCAATGAAGGCTAAAGACGAATCACAGAATTTACCATCTGACGAGAGTATACTGGAGTGCAGTGGTGGAGGTCATTCTTTTTTGGTTCCTGGATTACTCAGTGAAAGTTGGAGTGAAACTGAAAAGGCTAGCTTCCTTCTAGGATTGTACATTTTTGAGAAGAATTTTGTCGAGCTGAAGCGATTCCTTGAAACTAAAGAAATGGGCGCAATACTCTCATTCTATTATGGTGAATTTTACCGTTCGGATGTATATCGTAGATGGTCAGAGGGTCGAAGAACAAGGAGCAAGAAATGTGTATACGGGCAGAGGATATTTTCCGGATTCAGGCAGCAGGAACTGCTATCTCGGTTACTTCCCAGAGTGTCAGAAGAACGCAGAAGTGCTTTGCTGGAGGTACTCTTAAGATTTCATTGGGCTATAGTTAACAAAAACTGCATTCGTTGCATAAAATATTTATACAGCATTAAGCAATAATGCTATAGTTTTCTGATGTGGTGTTGATATGATGTGATCAATAAATCTTTGGTGTTGTGCTCCGTTTCTCAGCTAGGGAATGAATTTCATGAAACATAACTGGAAAAGAAAGCTTGATATAATTTTACTACAGTCAGTGTGACGTTTATCTTTGTTTTGTTATCTTCTTTGGGATTTTGCTGAAGTTTTCTTCTCGTTTTTTGATAGGTGTCTAAGAATTTTGGGGAAGAAAAAATGCTGTTAGTAGACTATGTCTCTTCCTTGAAGGCCCTGGTGGGGATGAACATTCTTGTAGAAGCTGTTGCCATTGGTACAGGAAAACAAGATCTCACCAGAATGGCCTTGGAACCTTTGAGGTCGAATCAAGCGATCCCTGTCCGTCCGGAGATGCCAACGGGAAAACGATGCTCCTCCCTTACAACAACTGAGATTATTAAGTTCTTAAGTGGAGATTATCGGTTGAGCAAGGCTCGGTCAAATGACTTGTTCTGGGAAGCAGTTTGGCCGCGTTTGCTGGCAAGAGGTTGGCATTCTGAGCAGCCTCAAAATCCACGGCATGTTGCTGGTTCCAACAAACATTGCTTGGTTTTCCTTATGCCCGGCATAAAGAAATTCTCAAGAAGGAAACTGGTCAAAGGCTATCACTACTTTGACTCTGTTACTGATGTTTTGGGCAAAGTTAGAAAGGAGCCTGGGCTGATTGACCTTGACAATGAAGAAACCGATGGTAACAAGAAAGAAGAAGGACATGAACGGGCTGGTAAGAAAAAGTTGAAAGAAGATGAGAATTATCGGCCAACAAGGCACCGTCGTTCTTATCTGCAACCAAGGACTAGTAATTGCAGTATGGACGACACAAGATTCACAGTAGTAGACACGAGTCTTTCCGATGGCAAAGTAAGAGAACTAAGAGCTCTTCCATCTGAAACTTCGAATATGATGTCGATCTCTCTCGTCCATACTCAAGGTGGTGCTCAGGTTACTCTTGAGGAGAACAATGGTGAATCTGACGCTACCAATACCATCACTCCTGATGCTTATGCGGCAGATAATCCGACAGCTAAAACCAGTAGGAAAACATTTCCTGCCAGGAAAAAGCATGATGATAATTCCTCATTTCAGGACACTCATACTGTTTATCCTGATATTAGTAAAACATCAGGTCCTGATTTGAAAAACAAGAAGGGTTTAATCGATAAGAAGCAATCGAGAAAAGTCCCCAAACCCCACTTGAGACGGAAGCAGGAACAAGGTGATGTTGATTATACAGCTCCCATCAGCAAACGTTGCCGGAGATTAACTGCTAATGGTTGTGATGAGGTGAGAGATGGGGTGATCCGTTCCTCCATAGCTCCCAGATCAGGAAACAGCACGTCCTATTGCAGTTCAGGCACTCGTGAATTTAATGAGAACGTATCTTCTCAAGTGAGGTTGTGCCAGGATAAGTTGTTGTCCTCCAGCTCATCAAAAGGTGATAAGTTGTTGCCCACCAGCTCATCAAAAGGTAGTCCCCACGAGAGCATCAAGTGTAATCCTGTCAGTAGTATTCATGCCAAAGAACCCTCCCCAGAGAACACTCGAACTCCGTTCTTGATCGACCTTAACTTGCCTCAACTATCCCCTGAAATTGAGGATTATTCTGTTGCTACAGATATGAGGATGGATCAAAATGATGGGTCGATCAAGCCTGAAAACCACTGTTTATCAAAGTCCTCGGATATTGAGGCAGGAATGGAGCTGCCTTCTACTGTGAATCCCCTGAGGCATAGTACAAGGAACCGCCCGCCAACAACCCGAGCACTGGAAGCTGTAGCAGATGGATATTTAACTGTAAACAGGAGGCGGAGAAGTAGGGATACAAGCTCAAGGGGAAACATAGCATCGAGACGTTCACAACGTGCCCGTCGTGTGGTAGCGCCTAATGACTCTCCCAACAGTTCCATGGCTTCCCATATTGAAGAAGCTGAAAATGGTGTATCTAATACTGGCACCAACAATATGTTCAGCAAATTTCACATTCCTACAGAAGCAAATAACGAGTCAGTCCCAAGACAATGAGTTGGGAGTCTGAGCTCATAATCTAGCCTATTTCACATTCCTGCATTGGACTAACCTTCATGTACGAGCCGCCACATCAGACAACTGAATGTAAGAAATCACAGTTTCCAATGTCCGTAAACACCAGAAACAGGTGAAGCGAGAAAACCCTTTGCTGTTTAAGCCAAGACTCAAGAACGATCATCGAACAGATACATGCAGTCAGATAAGGTTTCTGGTTCTCTTCTGCTAATGAAATGTCTGTATGTTCTTGTTGTACCTGTTAAATTTTGTGTATACACCGTTTTCTTGACGATTATAGATAGTTTTGCTGCTGATACATGGTCCTGCTCTCACCGACCAGTCCTGTCTTTCGTGATGGTAGAAACTGGTTCTTGAACTTGTCGTTGCATGGATGATATCGTTAGGCGAACAAAGATTATTGAGGAGATGAAAAATAAAAGCTCGTACAATCCGTGGCTTCTGTAAAGATGATAGATGATTTTGTATTTTTATTTTCTTTTTCAATTCTTGGTATCAACTTCTGGACAAGTCGAAGGACTTTTATACTTAATCCTCAGAATTTTTGTCTTTTCATTTGTGTTTCTTGGCAATAATACTTTGCACTCTTTTATCTACTGCTGGATTAATGCTTTTGGAGGTACAGGTCTCCTAATACAGTCTTCATTTCCACACATTTTGTTGCAAAAATGGTGTTATGATCATGCAGTTTGAGTTCTGCAGACTACAAATTCTTACATGCATCGAGTGTGAAAATATTAAACGACCAATACAAAATTATACCAACAGTGGAACTTATAATACTGTAATTTGTACCACTTTGATACTTACACATTCAGATCATATAAGTATTTTTTTCTCAATAAACTGCATGTAAATTGGAGTTTGGATCCATGTTTTCCATGAAAAAAAATATGGTAAAAAATACAACGGGTTCTCTTGAAATTATAAATACTCTTTCGTTATTTGCAAAATATAAATATCTTTAAAAAAAAAATTATTGTCTAATAAATATCCCATCGTGACATCCTAATATAAAGGATTTTTTTATAGACAACCGTTAGTTTTTCAAATAATGAAAGAATATTTATAAATATGACCAAACCTCAATGAATCTGTTGTAATTTGCATTAAAAAAAATATGCATTAAACTCAAAATCCAAATAGCTGAAAAATACTTTAAAAATAAAATAAGTGCCTATTAGTCAGTAATTCAATACATATAAATAGTCAATATTTATCAATAATCAATAATTATATCATAAAAAGTAATTTTCAGAACCATAATTTCATACTAGACCTCGTTTGTGAAGAAAAAAAAAAAATGATTCACGTTTGATATTTTTACACGACATAATAATTATCATATCTTTATTGCAATAACTAAACAAAATAAAAATTTTTGAAATAATGAAAAAACTAACTCATTTTTACATTGAAAATTAGGTGAATTCCTCATTGGATTTTTTTTTAAAGAAAAAATTGCATCTAATTTCCTTAAAATTTGAAATAATTATAAATATTCATTCGTTATTTGATAAATTATGAATGTTTTCCTAATATGTAAAGTAATTATGTGACCTTTGGACGATAAGGTGGAATATCAATTTTACCCTCGTTGGAATTTAAATTCTTTTAAAAAATGATAAAATATAAAAAAATTGATATTGGATGGACGTTATTATAAAAAAAAAACATTTTTTAAACTATAGAAAATTGTAATTAAGGGTCCAAAAAGTTATTTTGGGGAATTTAATACAAAATTTGGATGAAACAGAAACTAGCGGAACGGGTCAATTGGTGGATGAACGCTGATGTGAGCAAAAAAGATGATGCTCGGGTACACTTGGAGATGAAAGTAGTGAAATAAGTGTTAAGAAATAAAAGAGTTTAAATGAGTGGAGTGGATAATGTTATTTCTCGTTTTTTGTGTATAAGGTTGAGATTGCCATAAATGTAAAACTCTAAATTAGAAATTTAAGTGTTCTTCTCAGCTAAAGTTGTAGCACGAAGGTGATAGTTGTAGTATGAAGGTACAAGGTGTTTTCCCCCGGTCTCTATAGGCAACATTATTCGGTTGGAGAATATCGAATTTCCCGCAGATTTGGTGGAGGATTCTTATGAATTTGGTGGAGTATGATCTCAAAGCAATTATATAAAACTAAATCTCCTATGAATTCGGTGGAAAGTCATCTCCCAACGTGGAGGATCTACCTCAGATTTGGTGGAGGGTTATCTCCCAGCGCTTGGAGGATCTACGGTTCTCAGGGAGGTTAGATTCTGCTGCAAATGATGGCATGTTTTGGGGATAAAGAGCCTTCCCAAATTTTTGACGAGCTGGTTGAGGTGATGTCTTCCCCCACTCAGATTCCAAGCTTTTAGGATTTAGGAGTTACTCCTAGCTGGGGGCGCCATATGTCCCTGAAGAGGTGGTTGATTCTTATTTGATATTGTGGAGTGTGTCCTAAGAGGTTTATGATAAAATAAACCATATTTAAAATCGATCAAGGGATGTTCCCCTTGATTTTTCTCGATATTTTGTTCTTGAACATGCATCCTAATAAAATCATACAAACAACATTTTCATTGGCTATGGAAAGAAACCAAAAGCGAGATCCAATAATATAAAATCGGATTATACATTTTGATTACTTTGTCGAATAGCTTCTTGTGTTGATCCAAAATTTTCACATAACGACTAAATATAAATCCTCTCTATGTCTTGTCCACACCTCACAAAGAAAATAGAATGCACAAACTATTGCTAGATAGCTTTGTGCTCTCAATTAAAGAAATCAATTTTAATCTTCACTATTAGGTTAGTAAAATCAAAACCTTGTTGCTATTGCTTGAAATAGATTCAAGAAAACACAAGAGAAAAGTGGGAGTGTTGTGAGAGAGGAGAGGGCAGAGTGGTCGTAGTTTGTATGAGGGAAAATAATTCTAAATATATATTGATACACATGGGCTAATTGGCTTATAATAGTAAACAAGTCAAGCTTGCCCATGTCATACCAATCAATTGCTACAATTAGTCTTGATCAAGCATTCACTTTTCAAACCTAAGTGTGTAAAAACATGGATGCTCCCTAGGAGCACACTTTTGGCTACATTCAAGATGATGGTCTTTAGGCTTCCATTTAAAAGGACAGGCTTGATTAATTTAAATTCAATAAGGGATAAAGGTCTATTTAATTAATCTAATTTTTAAAAGGCCTTACAAGTAGCCCAAAAATTTTATTTAATTTAATTAAACAAACCTAGCCCATCTCTATCAATTGAACTAAACTCAATTAAATTAATCAAATTAAGTTAAATTGTGCAAAGCCCAAATTTTTAGTTAATTAAATTAATTAAATTTTGGGTCATTTTTCAAATGAATTATCCCATCAAATGATCCAATCATTTATTCTCATTTCTTTTGGAATTAATTCTATATTAATTCCACCAACTTTCGAGATGATTTGTGTGTGATTCTTTAAGTTCACACACAGTTAGACTTAAGTTTGTGTATAACACAATTGATAATTATGTCTAATTTAATTAATTGACTCTGATTATCCATTAATCTAGAAGCACCCCTCACTAGGGATAGTCGTCTAGCAACTATTCATAGCACTAGTGGCTAGGTGAATATTGACGTGAATATTTAGGCTAGTACGGTCCTCTTGTTAGTTGTCTCCCAATCTAGGTCTAGGTATAAAATTGGGAGTCGATTCCCACTCTAGACTAAACAACTATGCTTAATACTCGATATGTGTTTATTCTATTAATCGACATAGGAAACTAATCCCTATTCGATCAATCACTATGACCATATATTCAAAGAGCTTAAATCATCTCTGAGCGCATATGAAATTTCACTGTTATATAGTATTGACAAGTGACGGATTCTCTTTTAGTCCTCACCTTCTTCACTATGTATTCCGACCACATTGGACAAGAACAATGACCCCATCAAAGATATGGTCACCTTTTGCCAAACCCATGATACAACTATCAAATGCATGTGACGGCCGTGGTTCCTCAACTCTCATACTACCGAAGTTGGGAATACCAGTCATACAGATCAAGCCTCAAATGCTTCTATATGACAATTGCCCACAAATAAGTTCAATCGGCTTGACAACATGTCAACTACTCACTAAAATTGCATAAACGTCCAACGTCTATCGCCGATGAAATGCAGCATTCATCCAATGAATGCAATATTTAGTGTAAGTCTCAATAGAACTCTCTATGCCCTATCTCAAGGTCTTCAACTTGAAATATTTCAAACCCAATCATTAAAAATTAGTTTCATAACTGCTATCCAATCGTAGCCCAACTATATGAGTTGTTCGATTAGTCTGTAGGGATTTATCATAACACTAAAAATAATTTAACATAAATAGTAAGTACAATAAATATATGTTGCCAAAAAAAGTTGGTAGAGAAAGAGGGAGATGAGAGAAAGATAAAAGGGCGACGACCAAAAAGAAAGTGTTGCCTCTGGGGAGGAAGAGAGCTAGAGGGCAGAAGAGGACGGAAGATGAAGATTTCTTCGCCATTTTAGAGGACATAGCCGTGTTACCTAAAAAGGCCTGGTCGTGTTCTTTAACACGATATGACATTATCCTACAATACGGTTGTGTTCTCCAACTCTGTTAATTTTAAAACTATTTTTAACGATTGAATCAAATCATAACAATTTGTAAAAAATAGAGATCAAAATCGTGCTTCGAAAATAGGAACCAAAATCAATTTTGACCCAAAAAGTTAGGGACGAAAAGTGTAAATTACCCGTCTTTTTAACTAGAAAATTATATTTTAGGCTAAAATGTTATGAGCCCATGGGCCTGCATTCAGTTGTCTCCCTAGCCCATCAACCCAAAAAGTCTCTGGCCCAATAGTAGTTAATGACATAAAAGGCCCATTAAAAGAAACCATACGTGGAAGCTCCATTTTCCACTCCAGCTACCGAACTCAATTCATAGACAGAAAAGCTCCGAACTTCCAAGAATTACTGAAAGAACACGACGATTTCTCCGAATTTTGTCGTAGGATTTGATTCAGTACGTTTCAGGAAGAGAATATAGTTTCTGGGATTTGAAAGAAATTTGGAGAAAACGAGGGGCGTTGAATAGAATTTGAGGTGGAATGGGTCAGGCATTACGTCGAGCAACTGGAAGGATCGGCAGCTCCAGAGTCGATACAAGTACAACGTCGCAGCTCGGTAAACCCATTGAACGGAGGTCGTCGGCTCCTCCTGCTCCGGCGGGTGTTCCCGTTGAAAAACTCCCTAGTGAGGATGCCGCTGCTGGCTCTGGTAATTTGTTGACTTCGTTTACATTTCTGTTCTCTAGTTTCTAAAAGATTCAGTTTCTTATGTATTTTCTTTGGGATTTTGATTTGGGTATAGAGTTGGGGTACAATTATGATTTTATGACTCCGGGTGCAAATAGCAGCGTAAAATATTTTTCCAAAATTGAAATATTATAAAACAAAATATAGACTAACTATATTTTAATTCGCAGAAGAACATTAGAATGGTTGAATCCTTTGAGATGCTGTGCGACGGAAATATGATAAGGAATTTGTGTGAAATCAATCATTCGTATACATTGTTAGAATGAGGCCTTAAGATGATAACTTTTGGGATTATGGATTCGGATGATAATTTAAAGTGGCAAGAAAAAATAGATGTAGGAGATGGGGCAACATACAATCTAACAGCATGCTAACTATGACTCTTGGTACTGAGGTTTGATGCCATTTGACAAGTGTACTTTTATTACTATTATTATGACGAAAAACGGACAGCGTAAATTCAATGAAAGCGGATCAACCAGTGCTGATAATTATGAGTGTGATTCAAGAACTTAGGGGTTAAAGTTCTTTGGTTCTAATAAAAGTTACAGTTTCAGTAGTTGTATTGATATGTGGCATCTTGTTGTCAAGTGGATTTGGTATTGTCATATGCACATCTATGTTAGATTGTGAGACAAAAAGTTTGCTTAGCCGTTTCGTTGTGGCTGTACAAGTTTGGATTGTCTGCTGTAGTCCACTGTCATGTGTAAGTTCAGATAGTGGTATTGATTTCTTATAACTGGTTTTTGATGTATCTGTTACATTTTATGGACTTCTTGAAGAGGGTGCATCGGTAGTAAACGCAGTCCTTGAGGATCGTGATCCTCAATATGATGCTATGCTTAGCCAAATGGTGGGTAGGATTCGATCAAAGCCTGGAGGGAAGCTTGAGATGGGTGAGGTGAGGTCCACTGGCTTGTTATGCAAGCTTTTTTCTTGATTTTTGTTACTAAGAAATTCTTTTAGTTCCCAGCGAATGATTTACAACAAACACTTCAGGTTGTAGTTCTCTCATTATTCAACACACACGTAAACACACAAAAAAAAAAAAAAAAAAAAAAAAAAAAAAAAAAAAAAAAAAGAAAAAAAAAAAAAAAAAAAAAAAGAAAAAAGAAAAAGAATAAAAAGGAAAAGATTCAGATCTAGTTCGATGACATCCAGAAGGATAACCACATTCTCTTTTTGAATTGGGCTAATTAGCATGATATCCGAAGTTGGTCTTGAAAAACACTTGGATATGGTAACTTCTCGGATGGATCCAATGCAACCCACTCCATTCGAGACCATTGGAGCCTGGAGGAAAGAAGAGTGGGTCCTAAAAACCACCCAACCCATGTAATCCAATGGCAATGAGTAAACCAGATGTGTCGCAGCCGTTCCATTGAAGAAAATTCCCTTCCATATATCTGTATAGACTTGTATGTTTGTCACATCCTGCCTCTCAATTTCTAAATCTGGTGGATTTTGACAGGCCTCTGTGGTTGAAAAGTACAAACGGCCGTTGCCCAAAGTCAGGAATACAACACCAGAATCTGGCAGATATGAGCAGCGGCCTGTTCCCCCTGGGACGCTGAATGTAGCACAGGTACGCCAAATTATCCTCCTCCATCAAGGAAAATCCGATGACCATGATGGTCCCATGGATGTTCCGCAAATTGCAGAAAGGTTCCGGATCGATGCTGCACAGGTTCAAAATATCCTCAAGTTTGTGGCTCTGCCACCAGAGGATGATAGTAAAAGGAAAAACAATCAAGAATGACACTGTCCACTTTTGAGTGAGCAAGCTAACAATGAAGTCTTTTCACTGAGGAATAGATCTTGTAGAAATGAGAATTATGTTTACCTAGATGATTTTCTAAGAGAACTATGTTATCTGTACTCATCTTTCAGTTCTACTCGTATGAGTCTTGAGTTGAACATTGGAGGGCCATTTTTGAACGTTTGAGGCATTTTCACTGCTTTGCTCATATTGTAGGTTGATGTACCTCCCATGAAGGAATCATTGAGACGGTGTTTGGCTAAACTTATTGAGAAGACATTGTAAGTTCATACTTTATAAGGGTTTTTAAGAGTTACAAGACAACAAATTATATTTTAATAATAAGTTGGTCAATTTTTTTTAGATAAAATAAGATGACGAAGCTCATAAGATGTTGGTCAAGGTGCGTAGTGGGTTGGGTCGGCCCAAGACTGACATAGACCAGCCTGAAAAAGTTTGGCTTAGGAGCGGCCACTATTGTTCATGGCTGGTCTTGGGGTGGTCCTTGGCTTCTAAGTGGGCTCCAATTGGGTACATTTTCTAATCCAGTCCTAGTTTATGGATCAACTCGATTGAGGCTACAACCAAGCTCAAACCAAGCCCGTGTCAAGTCTGGATGTGGTTGTATAATTTTTTTTTTCTATATTGATGTCTTCTTATGAACAATTACTTAAATTTATAATTGTCTTTTGAAATAAATCACACAATAATTTATAGATAGAAAACTAATAGTTAATAATATACAATGAACTTAAAAAAAAGCCTAACAGGTCCGGTCCAAAACCAAGTGGTCTTGGGCCACTAGACTGGGTTGGTCTTAGGTATTGATTTCTTAGACCAGTCTGATCTCAAGTGAGCTTGGGCCAAACCAACCCAATTTTTTTTATTAGTTCAATCCTATCTTGAGTTTGGTTAGTCCAATCCTACCCATTGTGCATTCTAAGATGTTGGTAATGAAAATCATATTATATTATGTAATATGAAGACCAACCAATGTTTCTATTTCAATCCTATATGTCATATGAGGTGGATAAGTTAACTTTGATTTAATTTGTCACATATACCTATTTCTATAAAGATAAATAGTTAATGATATAAACTTTTCATTAATTATTCTTTCTCATCATTAATTTCTTACTTTTTTAGTCTATCCATTTATGTTAAATTCTTAATTATTTTTCTTTATAGGTTCCCTTTGTTTTTAAATCTTTACAATTTCTTTCAAATTTTACGTCAATTAATTTTTATAATTTAAGTAATCTTAAATAAAAACCTTTCACAACTTTCAAAATTCGGTTTTGTCTTGATATCAATTAATAGGTACCTTATAATATTTTCATTATCTTCTTGAGAAGTTCTTTTTTAATGAAAAATATAATCATTTTCTTTCTATTCTTTGAGTTATTTTTTAATTTTTTATATTTTTTTTTATATTTATGACTATTTTGTTATTTAAGAGATTCTATAGCAAAAATTATAGTGTTTAATATCAATGATAAGTAAAATATTATTTTTAAATTAATGATTTACAAATTCTTTAAATGGTAAAATTAATATTTATCTATTCAAATGTTATCGACTCCATCAGATGTTGGACTCATTTAAATTAATAATTTTTTTGAGTCAAGTGATATCATATAAATATGATTTAAGTTGGTGTTTATAATGTAATATAATTTGCAATGATTTATGTTATATTTGTGCTACATATATATACATATATGTTTTTGTCCAGTTTATTTATCTCTAAAGATTGTTCCGCTTATTTACTTATTAGGTGAATTTTATTTTTAATATTTTAAATTATATATTTAGAATTAATGTATTCAAAACTATTTTTGCAAGTCTGCTTTCTAGTGAATAACTTTTAAATCTAGAAAAAAACTAATATATCACTTAAAAAAGTTCATGTTGACATAATTTTTTTATTTTAATACGTTTTTTAAAAAATATAAAAAAATAATTTTTCTTATTATGACTCATTAAAATAATGATAACAATTGATACCAAATTGAGTTCAAATAATTTTAATGGGTTCACATTTTTATAAAAATATCGTATATAAGAAAAACAATATATCTCATTTAAAATTCAAGTTGGCATTTTCAATATCTTTTAAATTTATTTTCTGATGTAATTTGAATAAGAGAATGCTAGTGTTGTAATTAAATAGAAGAAGAATTTTCAAATCTTTAAAAAATAAATTATAAATTTAGTATTTCTTTTAAGAATTTACAAATTGCATAATATCTTATTTTAGAGTTTATAATTTCCTGTATTAAAAAATCAATCAAATATTTTTCACTATTTTATAAAATTTTAAACATATTATAAAATATTCTAAAAAGTTTGTATACTCACACAACCTACCTATAAGTCCATGAAGATTTTTTTTTCTTTTTTCTCTAACTAATATTGGTAATTAAATTTTAAATTTATTTTGATACATTGAATAATGCTTTAATTCAATAAATACATTAGTGTGACTAACAACAATAAATAAATTATAATAATTTATATGAAGTGAGAATAATAGGTGAGATAAATATCAATACGTCTGACAGAATTTGAATTCATGACTTCAAATTTATTTTTGAAAATTAAGCTTTAGGCCCTTAGCCTATGCCTTGGGAATTTCTTAGTGGGCCTATTTAGCACAATTAGATTCAAGCCCATATCCCACCTGATGAATAAATTAAACTAAGAACTTGGGCCTCATTATTTTAGTAGACTGCCCCAATTATGAGCAAAAATTCACATAAACAAAAATCATAAAATAATATCTTATTTACTAAAAGAGTAATATTCAAAAGAATAAATTATATCGAGCTCTATTATGATCTAACATAATATCAACACCTCTTTATTATTTGAAAAAAATTACCAATATCCTCCTGATTTCAAAGACCGTCAAACAATTAACTCATTTTGTTTTCACCATATTTTTGTAGTGAACTGATTAAAATGCCTTTCTTGGAATATGAATTATAATTTTACTTATTTTCTGATTTTTTATAGACTAAGTGGATAATTTTTCATATTTTTTAAATTTTTTTCATCCACCTCGTCATAATTTTTACAATTTTAATTTTTTTTAAGTATCAATGTTTTTATCGAAAAAAACATATATATTATTCTAATGTAAGAAGTTATTCAAAATTAGGTCAAATAATACTCAACAATCATAAGAAAACTCCTAGAAAAAAAATAAATTATATTTTCATGATGTAATTAGTTCTAAAATATGGATAAAAATGATTACATTATCTAGGTATTAATCTCTAATTTGCTAAGCATGCATTTGGATTTGATATTATAAATTTCAAATATTTAATAATAAAGTATTTGGTTTTATTCATAATATTTTAAATTTAAATGGTTTGAAATTCTTCGTTTTTATTTCTGAATTATATTTTATTAAATATTGATAAATTCTAACTTCTTTTGGTATGAAATTTGATAGGGGGATATTTAAACAAAGATATTTAGAGACAAAAGCAACCCATAAAGATTATTTGATATCAAGAGCGCATGTGAAATTGAACAATTAGACGGACAATTAAAACTATTGATTCTTCTCCAAACAGGTACGGCATTTGCGACACACATTATTCATTTTCTCTTTGAGAATCGAGCTCCACTACTCACTTAAGCGTCGAATAGACTTCATTTTCATCCTAATGCTTTGATGTTCTTGCGGGCATTTCCTTGTTCTTTGAAAATTGCTTTTAGGATAAATTACCGTTCACCTCCCATAAGATTTGATAAAATTACGAATATCTCTTATTCTTTGAAAAATTATTATTATCCCTATAATTTTAATAGTCGCCTAACAAGTAGTTCATTCGTTACTCTATTTTCATCCATTTTTGTTGACGAATTCACCAGAATATCCTTGTGGACTAAAAATAATAATTTGATTTATTTTTAATTTTTTTTATTGACTAAATAGATAACTTTTTATAATTCTTCAAATTCTTCAAACTAGATAACTAGGGGAGATCAGTTGAGAAGCTGCTCTGTCGCTTGATCAACGACTATCAGCTTCATTCACACACACTGCGCGTGTTTGAAACTTTGTATGAATATATATGTATTCAGGGTTTCTGAGTTGTTTTTTGATTAAACGGAACAGATTTTCCAGAAGAACTGCCCGCCTGGTAGGTGTGTTCATTTTTCTATTTATTTTGTTATGAATGCTGATTTATTGAATGTTAATGCATGAAATATCTGATTGATGCTCTCTAATTGTTATTTGCTTGATTTTGATATTGGGGTTTTTTTTTTTGTATATTTTTCTATTGTTTTCTGATCAGCTTGAGATTTTCGAGTTTGGGTTTCTTGTGATAAATATGATGTTTGGAGGGTGTGGTTGATTTCTTTGGTAATAGACATATTGCTAGGAAATGCTCAATTGCTATTGTTTTTTGTTTTCGAATTTCTTTTCAAGGTGATGTGCATTATGTTGTTTGGTTAATGCTACTTTGCATGTACATATATATACATAGTGATTTTGCTCTTGTTCTATTTGTCTTATAGTGATCAAACATTGGAAATAGGCTTTTGAGCGAATATTGATTAAGAGATATGAGAGCTTGGCTTGAAATGGCCACTTGATCCACTACTTGATAGAGCATAAGGGAAGCTTTTTGTACCCCCATGACCATGGAGTGTGGAGAAATCAAGTATTTGGAGCTTGCTTTGATGGACTTGTTTACACGAGTAATATTCGGAGCATTAGATGCTAAAAAGTTCAGAAATGATTATTTAGTGTATGACAGTGCAGCGTCAGGAGCAACAAGATTTATTAAATCTAGCTGGGTTAGATTGAGAGGTGAAATTATGAATCAGATTTCAGCAATCTTGGCTGCCAGAGAGGAAAGTCAATTTGGTGGTAATGCGTTTGCCGTAAAGTGTGCTGGATTAATGCGGTTGGTTGAAATTATGAAAGGCGAGCGTTACAACCAGAGCGCACAAAATAGGGACAAGGGAATACGGCGGGCGACTGTGTTGATATTGAGAACTTCATTTGGTCGGATTTTTCTGCTTGGGGGACTGCCGTTGAGATGCTTAGGCCATTGAGTAAGGAGTGGTTGAAGACCTTGGGTCGTGATTTTGATTTCGGGGAACTTGTGTGGGCAAAAATTGATCCTCATCCATGGTGGCCTGGACAGATCTATGATGAAGCTCTTGCTACTTTATCAGCTTGCCTCACAAAGGAAAAGGGTCGCATTCTTGTTGCTTTTTTTGGCGATAACACTTATGGATGGCTTGAACCGGAAAATGTTGTTCCCTTTGAGCCTCACTTTGATGAGAAATCAAAGCAGTCAGAGGATCATTTATTCTTGGCAGCTGTTGAAGAGGCCATGTTTGAGGTCAAGAAAAGATCTGCACTTGGATTGACCTGTAAGTGCTACAATCCTTATAATTTTAGGCCTACCGAGGTCCAAGGTTTTCTTGAAGTTGATGTGGCTGGCTATGGTGCTCGAAGTAAGTATTCTATCGAACAAATTAAGAAGGCGAGAAATGGTTTTAAGCCCAGAGAGATGTTTTCTTTTCTGCAAAAATTGGCTTTAAGTCCTGACATCGATCCCCAAAACAATTTTACTTTGACAAGGAATGTGGCAAGAGTTCTTGCTTACAGGAAATCAGTATTTGAAGAACTCGACGAGACCCATGCCCATGAATTTGAGGCACAAGCTATGGACCTTGAACATCATGCTGATATTTCATATGGCAAGGAAAAGCCACATCAAGGTATTACCTTATTTTGTGTGTTTTCCTATATGCTTTATATAAATAATTGTTTCGCATGTTTATGACTTTCTCATGTGGTAAACCATATACCCCACTCTGCTTTAAGTAAGATGATGTGATGTGAAGTTGAAAGTTCGGTGCTCCTTGAATTTACTTGCAAATGTTTGCAACTTGAATTTAAAGTGTATAGTTGTTTAAATACTCCGTGTCATCTATAATTATATGAGTCTTCTTATCGTGGAAAACCATTTGAACGCCTGTACGGTCCTAATATGTTTTACCGTGTCTTGTGGAACATACATGTCATTTGAAAGTGATGAAATATGCCAATCCCATTCAAGTCTCACTCAGAGTTCTCAAAGAGTGGAGACGCTTTGGTAATCATGGGAAAGTATTCTCCTTTATATTTACACTCGATGCCATAAACCTCTATTTGGTCTCTTGCTTGCATTTTCATGCGGTAAAGGACTTTTTTGCTTGGAGTCCTACATTCTTGGTCCCAATGCTTGTGACTTCTGATCACCCTCTTTGCGAAATCTTGCTGTTTGATTGTTGTGCAGACTTAGTGTCTTGTTCTTTCTGTTTTCTTTGAATAAATTCTCTTGAATTGTTTTAAGCCCGTTTTCCATTGGAAGAGCTTGAAGATTCTCCACAGCTTCCGAGATCTAGTGATCCACTTAAGATTGATGATAGAGCTAAACAAGTTAGAGTGGAAGTTCCAGAAGTCGGGATCCAAAACAATAATTTGAGAAAGAATGTCTCACAAAAAAGATCTCTTCAAGATACTTCTATGCCTCAGTTGCGTATATTCGACTCTGATGATCTCAGTCGGTCCAACAAGAAAAGGAGCAGTCCTGATGTTCATGAGGAGACAATTACAAAGAAGCAAACGAAAGGGAAGACAATTGACTCCGTAGTTGCACGAAAGAAAGTTGTCGACACCACTACTCAGATCTCTGAGGAGATCAAATTAGTACTAAGGCAACCACAACTGCAATGCATGAAGAGCGTTCAACCGAACAGACGAAATCTTTGATCGAGGATACTGAACAAACAATGATGATCATTAAATTTTCTCCTCATGCAAGAATGTTGTTTGTGCAAGATGTAAAAGAAGAATTCGCTGATTTCGGGCCCTTCGATGAATCTGCTGTCCGCATCTTCTGGACAACATGCCGAATTGTGTTCACATGCAAATCCAAAGTGCAGTCTGCATATCATCATGGCCTCCAAAAGAGAAACTTTTTTGGCTTGTCCCAGGCAAGTTACTAAATTCAATCTATAAAAGGTTCAACTGCTGAGTTAGCAAAATCAAGCAAGCCAAACATGCAGCTTCATCAAGAAGATCTTCATCAGGTTCGTATATTTCACATTCCCTTATTTTTGATTATTTTTTTGCTTAATTAAATTTGGAACAGATTGCAGAAAGGGATTAATCACAGTTAAGACAATGTGCATCAACTGGATTGAATTCTCTGTTGTAAATTCTATTACATTTAGCATATACAAGCCACGTAAGTTTTGTACAAGAGGTGTATACGTGCTAAATGTAATAAATGATACCTAAGAATTTACAACAAAAAAAAGGGACAATGATGTAAGAACAGTGACTTCTCATGTAGATTATTTGTGGTGATTTCATTGTTTAAGGTCTTGATTGGACTTTGTTGATTGAAGCCTTTTATGATCTTGCTGAAATCGCTTGGAGGCCATCACGAAGTAGCGAGCGGATTTGGAGGTCACTCTAAAACAGTGTGACTACGAGTTCTCCCAGCTGAAGGGGGAAGACGACAAGGCTTTAGAGAGTGTCGCCACTTGAGAACGTTGATTCGAGCGAGAGACGACCATGGGGAAGAAACTTTTAGCCTATGCTTCTAGTGTTGCTTTAATCAATAGGACAAAAGATGAGGTTATTTCTGAGTTCCAAACCTCTTAGGAATTTTAGACTATCGAAGCTGACAGGGCCACTCCAATCTACGAGAACACGGTTCATAACTGCCGTCGGGCTCTTCACAAGAGAGGTTGGCTCACTGAGGAGGATATCGGTCTTCTCGACCCCGAAGTATCAAAAGAGGAGGAGAAAGCAGATCCAGCTAGCGATGGAGTCCCCCTGGACTTGCGGGAGATAGCGATCATAGTTATTTTTCTTAGTATGTAGATGTTTTGTGTTTATACTTTATATGGACAATTTTGGCTCATACTAGAGATGTTGTATTTTGGATAGCTTTTTCCGACTTATGTAGTCGAATGTTTTGGTATGTAAACTATTAGGTGCTTTCTATGGCTTTCTTTCAACATATATAGTTGGGTATTTTGACATCTTAATCTGCACCATTTAGTACCTATGAAGTTAGCCATTACACTTGTTTAGTTGTTGCGTTGCTTTTTGGTTAACTTATATAGATTGTTGTGTTAAGGAATGGTTTTGCTCATATCGCAAAAATGTTCTTTCACCATCTTCAAGGGATGCAAAGTTTTTAGGGAGAATATTATTGATGGGGATCACAGTGAGGTTTCAACCATGGGGTCTTGGGGCGACCAATTGTTGCCTCAAGGGTCTTCTTAAAACTTTAGAGATCTCCATGTCCAGTCAATTTTAGTTGTTCAAACTATAACGAGAAAACTAATTTCATTACAAGAGTTTGCATTACAAAGTTTCAGGGGAGATTCAAAAAGGAAGGGGAGGAGGATTCATTAAGTTCCTACTCGAACTTTCTCCTATTACAAGTATTAGAGTCAAAAAAGAATTTCCCCTGTTCGGTGAACTTAGGAGTGATACTTGTTGAGGTTAGCAACGTTCCATGTGTGTGTGATGCTTGTCCCGTCTAAGCGTTGCAGTTTGTATGGTCCTGCATTTACAATCTTTATAACTTTGAAGGAACCTTGCCACTTTTGGCTCTAATTTTTCTAAATGTTTCGGCCTTTCCCATCATCGAGTCTCCTACTTGAAAATTTCTTGACTTTACCTTTGTGTTATATGCTTTCTCCATCTTGGCTTTGTACATTGCGGTGCGCATTGCAACCTTTTTCCTTGCCTCCTCAACAAAGTCCAAGTTCATTCTCAAGCTTGCTCATTGGAGTTTGCGTCGTAGTGTTAATACAAAGAGCTGCTCAATCCTCTACTTTATCATCATGCCCAATAATAAAATATAATACGTATACTCAATATATTGAGAATATCATAATTCTAAATAAATTATTTTCCGACAATCTTTCAGTATTTCCTTTATATTGAAATTGAAACTTGAGTTCTATTTTCTTCTAAATAATTAGACATTATAAATTTTCTAAATATATATATCTAATTTATTAATTAACTCATAAGAATTTATTTTATCAAACCACTCATATTTTTATAACTACCATTCTTATAACATTCATAAATTAAGTTATTACAAAGAAATTACATATCCCTTTTTAATAACCACAATATTTCTCAAATATAATTTTTTAATATTTCGTATATATAATTTTGTAATCTTTCTATTAATTATCATCAATTCTTCTCAAATATAATTTTTTAATATTTCGTATATATAATTTTGTAATCTTTCTATTAATTTTCATGAATTCTTCACTATTATAGTGATTAATTAACAACAATACATATAATTAGTATTTGGTTAATAAACTCGATTAAGTTGAGTAAATTAATTATAGCAATTTGAAAATCTAATAAATTAAATAATTTCATTAACCAACTATAACATTCTTATTGTACATGAGATATTTAATCAATCATTAATTTATAATAGTCAAAACTTATAAAAGTTTTCAGTTAAGTATTAAATTGAATAATATAAATTACATTCATTAATGAACTAATCAAATAATATAAATATATAAGTTAATAATAAATTTAAAATCAAATTCTTATATTTCCCTCCCTTAAAGTTTGGTGTAATTACATGTAAATCCCATGTGGTATGAAAATATTATATCTAGTACCCCTGATTTTTGCTTCTGTTTAACAAATAAGTTACCCCATTAGTCAAAACACATCGAATTTGTTGATATTAATAAAAAAAAGTTAAATGAAAATTGATATTTATCTTTGATTGACTTAAAACTGACTTATTGCAGTTCAAACAAATTTTTTCGTACTAAAATACTCTTATAACGGTGAATATATACCTCCCCACATGCATTAACGCGTTAAAACGTATGATAGTATTTCGATTATGAAACGATTTATTTAACCTGCTATTAAGTCAGTAATAAGTCAATTGAGGGTAAATGTAGATTTTTTTTTTTTAACAAATTCAGTGAATTTTGATGAATAAATGAATTTATTTGTTAGATGAAAACCTCAAGGGTGCTAGATGTAATTCAGTGAATTTACGTATAATTACACCAAACTTTAAGAGAGGGAGTGTAACTATCCCATGAAACTAATTGTCACTCTTCCAAAACAATAATTTTTGGATAATATACATAAATTGATTAAAAAGAGAATATAAATAGAATGTGAAAATTTCTTCCGATTAAGTCCTGTGCAGTGGAGAACAGTGGAGAAGCAGATCAGACACTTGATCAACGACTATCAGCTTCACCCACTGCGCGTGTTTGAACTTTGTATGAACGTATATGGATTCAGGGTTTATGAGTTTTTTTGTTAAACGGAATAGATTTTTCAGAAGAACTGCCCGGCCGGTATGTATGTTCATTTTTCTATTTCTTTTGTTATCAATGTTGATTTACTGAATGTTAATGCATGAAATTGCTAATTGATGCTCTCTCATTTTTATTTGCTTGATTTTGATATTGGGTTGTTTGTATATTTTTGTGTTGATTTCTGATCAACTTGAGATTTTTTTATCAAATTAAGAAGAATGTGAAAGTATAGAGTAACAAATGGTTTTGGGATAACAAGCTGTAAAGGGTTTAGGTTTCTTGTGATAACTGGGATGTTTGGAGGGTGTAGTTGAGGTCGGGATAATTGCGATTTTGGTTTTCAAGCAAAGCCACTTATGCAGATTTGATCCCGAAACCATTTCACCACTTATGCAGCTTTGGTACTGAAACCATTTGAGATTGCAATTTTGGTCCTCAAGCAGTTGGTTTTTTTTTGGCATTTTTAGCTATTTTGTTAATAAATTCCTTAAAGTTAAAGGAGGTTTCAGGGGAAATAATAACCATTTTCCTTCTATTTTCTGGTACTTTTTTTAAGTTTTGGTTTAATGCACCCATTTCCCATTTTTCATAAAGTTTCAAGAAAGATGAAACCAAAACAATGAATTTAAGCAATAAATTTTCTATTTAATTTTAACTTTAACTTTATTTATTTTGTCTTTATTTCTGAAATTTTCTAATCTATGGATAAAATAAACATGATAAAGCTAATATTATAAAGGCAATAATATAAGTATGATAAAATCAATATTTTGCGTTACACATATGTTCCAAGTATTGCATTATACCCAAAACAGAAATTTGACAATGTTTTGTTAAGATTATATAAACTAGTTGCTTAAATTCGTTTTTTTTCTTGGTTTTTTCTCTCTTGAAGCTCGAAGGAAAATAGGTGCAATTGGACCAAAGCTTGAAAAATGCCACCACATAGGAGGAGAATCACTATTTTTTTCCCTTCAAATGAAGCTTCTAATAACTGTAATGTTTTTATTAGTGGAAGGACTAAAAACACAAAAGAACAACAGTTTGAGGACCCAAACTGCAACTTTTAATTGTTTAAGGACCAAAATTGCATAAGTAGCTTTGTTTGAGGACTGAAATTGTATTTATCCTGGATGAGTTCTTTGGTAATAGACATATTGCCAGGAAATGTTTAGTTGCTATTGTTTTTTGTTTTTGAATTTCTTTTCAAGGTGATGTGCATTATGTTGTTTGGCTAATGCTACTTTGCATGTACATAAACTCACATAGTGATTTTGCTCTTATAGTCCTCTACTGTTTGTCTTATTGTAATCAAACATTGGAGTAGGCTTTTGAGCGAATATTGGTTAAGAGATATTAGAACTTGGCTTGAAATGGCCACTTGATCCACTACTTGATAGAGCATAAGGGAAGCTTTTTTGTACCCCCTTGAAGATGGAGTGTGGAGGAATAAAGGATTTGGAGCTTGCTCTGATGGACTTGTTTACACAAGTAAAATTCGGAACATCAGACGCTAAAAGGTTTAGAAATAGTTATCTAGTGTATGACAGTGTGGCATTCCTAGCGAGATTTATTAAATCTAGCTGGATTAGAATGAGAGGAGAAATTGCGAATCAGATTTCAGCAATCTTGGTTGCCAGAGAGGAAAGTCAATGTGGTGGTAATGCGTTTGCCATAAAGCGTGATGGATTAATGCGGTTGGTTGAAATTATTAAAGGCGAGCGTTACAACCAGAGCGCAGAAAATAGGGACAAGGGAATCAGGTGGGTGAGTGTGTATATATTGAGAACTTCATTTGGTTGAATAGTTCAGTATAGGGGACTGCCATTGAGATGCTTAGGCCATTGAGTAAGGAGTGGTTGAAGACCTTAGGTCGTGATTTTGATTTTGGGGAACTTATTTGGGGAAAAATTGATCCTCATCCATGGTGGCCTGGCCAGATCTATGATGAAGCTCTTTCTACTTTATCAGCTTGCCTCACAAAGGAAAAGGGTCGCGTTCTTGTTGCTTTTTTTGGTGATAATACTTATGGATGGCTTGAACCGAAAAATGTTATTCCTTTTGAGCCTCACTTTGATGACAAATCAAAGCAGTCAGGGGATCATTTATTCTTGGCGGCTGTTGAAGAGGCCTTATTTGAGGTCAAGAAAAGATCTGCGCTTGGATTGACCTGTAAGTGCCACAATCCTTCTAATTTTAGGCCTACCGAGGTCCAAGGTTTTCTTGAAGTTGATGTGGCTGGCTATGGTGGTCGAACTAAGTATTCTGTTGAGCAAATTAAGAAGGCGAGAAATGGTTTAAAGCCCCAAGAGATGTTTTCGTTTTTGCAAAAATTGGCTTTAAATCCTACCATTGATCCCCCAAACATTTTTACTTTGACGAGGAATGTGGCAAGACTTCTTGCTTACAGGAAATCAGTATTTGAAGAACCCGATGAGATCTATGTCCAGGAGTTTGAGGCACAAGCTGCGGACTGTGAACATCATGTTGATGTTTCATATAGCAAGAAAAAACCACATCAAGGTATTACCTTATTTTGTATGTTTTCTTGTATGCTTTATACAAATAATTGTTTCGCAAGTTTATGACTTGCTCATGCGGTAAACCATATACCTTACTCTGCTTAAGTAAGATGATGTGATGTGAAGTTGAAAATTCAATGCTCCTTGAATTTACTTGCAAATGTTTGCAACTTGAATTAAAAGTGTGTAGTTGTTTAAATGCTCCTTGTCATCTATAATTTTATGAGTCATCGTATCGTGGAAAACCATTCTGAACACCTGTACGGGCCTATTGTGTTTAACCATGTTTTAGTTGCATCTCGAGAATGGTTTTTGAGGAATTTTAAAGAGGATAACAATGTTAATGAATGGCATGCATTTGTTCTGTATATTCTTGAACCCTTCTATGATCTTGTGTTCTATAAATAGATAAGAAGTGATAGTATCTTCAAGTAGTAATGCATTTCATATTTAACACTAAGATGTAACAAGCATTTTCAGAAGCTGAATATCACAAGTCTGAAGCTCTTGCATTTACGAATAGCCTCCCCAAAGCTGAAGGCAACATGTTGTAAGGGACTTGTGGTGGAACATACATGTCATTTGAAAGTGATGTTTTTGGTTCTTAGTCATCTGTCATAAATATGACAATCCCTTTCAAGTCTCACTCAGAGTTCTCAGAGAGTGCAGACGCTTTAGTAATCATGGGGAAGCATTCTCCTTTTGTATTTACACTCGATGCCATAAACCTCTTTTTATTTTCTTGCTTGCATTTTCATGTGGTGAGGATTTTTTTGCTTGGTGTCCTACATTCTTGGTCCCAATGCTTCTGACTTCTGATCACCCCTCTTTGAGAAATCTTTGCTGTTTGATTGTTGTGCAGACTTAGCGTCTTGTTCTTTCTGTTTTCTTTGAATAAATGCTCTTGAATTGCTTTCAGCCCCTCTTCACTTTGAAGAGCTTGAAGGTTCTCCACAGTATTCTAGATCCAGTGATCCACTTAAGATAGATGATAGCGCTAAACAAGCTAAAGTGAAAGTTCCAGAAGTCAGGATCCAAAACAATACTTTGATAAAGAATGTCTCGCATAAGAGATCTCTCCAAGATACTTCCATGCCTCCGTTGCGTATATTCGACACTGATGATCTCAGTCGGTCCAACAAGAAAAGGAGCAGACCTGATGTTCAAGAGGAGACAATTACAAATAAGCAAAAGAAAGGGAAGACAATTGACTCCATGGTTGCAAGAAAGAAGGTTGTTGGCAACCAATACTCAGATCCCCGAGGAGATCAAATTAGCACTAAGACAGCTACAATGGCAAATCATGAAGAGCGTTCAACTGAACAGATAGAATCTTTGATCGAGGATACTGAACAGACAGTGATGATCATTAAATTTTATCGTTATGCAAAAATGCCGTCTGTGCAAAATATAAAAGAAAAATTTGCTGATTTTGGGCCCTTCGATGAATCTGCTGTCCGCACCTTCAGGAAGTCATCAACATGCCGAATTGTGTTCACATGCAAATCCAAAGCGCAGTCGGCATATCATCATGGTCTCCGGACAAGAAACTTGTTTGGTTTGTCCCAGGCAAGATACTACATTCAACCTTTAAAAGGTTCAACTACCGAGTTAGCAAAATCAAGCAAGCCAAACATGCAGCTTCCGCAAGAAGATCTTCATCAGGTTCTTATATTTACATCCCCTAATATTTGTTTATTTATCTGCTTTTTTAGTCAAACTGGAACAGATTGCAGAAAGGGATTAATCATGATTAAGACTATATACATCACTGGATTGAATTTTCTATTGTAAATTCTGTAGCATCGTCTATTACATTTAACGTATACAAACCACGTAATTTTTGTATAAGTGGTGTATACATGTTAAATGTAATAAAAGATACCTAAGAATTTACAACAAAAAAACCAATCGCCAATACCTCAAAAGGGAGAATGATGTAAGAACAGTGACTTATCAGATAGATTCTTTGTGGTGATTTCACTGTTTAAGGTCTGGATTGGACTGTTAATTGAATGAAGGCCTTTATGATCTTGCTGAAACTACTTGAACCTCGATATGTTAGTATAGTCGAGCACTGGTTATCGGTTATATATGGTAGCTTACTCATTGAGAACTTTGAAACTCACGTTCGATATATGATAACGGTTGAATGGCATATTCGTTCTTGAAAAATGATATATAGAATAAGTGAGAGTGTGATATCGCATTATACATCGACTAAGGATTGATATGATAAGTACAATACAAACCTTAGGTTCAGGTGTGTGTATTAGATGTTCTTTTTTCGAAGAGTTGTTCATAATCGATGCATATGATAGTGTTTGGGACCAGGAATATCAGTTGAATTTAGAATTATATTTAAATATCAGTGTGAATTGAACTCTGAATACAAATGTCAAATTTCAATAGGCTGATATTATTTTTTTAATAATTGAATTATAAAAAAAATTAATTAAAGTTTAATACTCGAATCTTTTATTAAATATAACAAAATAATTTAATTTGGTTCTTTAATTTAGCGTAGTTCAGGCTCTACGCCATGGTGGCTGAAATTACTATTAAGCCCTTGACAAAGTCTATTTATCTCTGCTTATGTCTATTCTATTGTATACATGTTTTCTCTCTGTCTATTTCACACACTCATCGTTTTCTCTCTCCAAAATTTCGATGTCCGGCGTTTTTTTGGGATTGGGATCGTGAAGATGGGGTGTCGTACACTGGATATCAGGCTTCAATATGCTAAGGATTTGAAGAATATGAACCCCATTCCAACGATGGATGTGTACGCCATCGAATCTGTCTCCGGCGGCCGTAAGAACTCGAACCAGACGACAAGAGCGCCGGCGGAGACGGTATTTGCGGAACGAGTGGCGGCGT
>NC_026147.1:753070-789147 GCF_000512975.1 Sesamum indicum | reverse complement strand
ATTTGCGGACGGGGTGGCGGCGTCCCGGATGGGCGGACGTAGTTGGCCGTATCCGGCGAAGCCGCCGGGAGTCTGCCCCCCCCATTACCCGGCGGCGGTGCAGGAAGTTGGAAGATTTTATCCTCCGCCTCCGGCCAGGTACACACATGTTGGAGGACTTTATCCTCCGCTACGGGGGTATGCTTACCCACCGCCTCCGCCTCCGCCGCCGCCGCCTCCTCCTGGTTATGGGTATCCACAGCCGCCGCCGCCGCAGCGTGGGTACGGGTATCCACTACTGCCGCCTCCGCCTAGTTACGCTTATCGGCCGCTGGCGTTGGAAGAAGCGCCAAGGAAGAATATTATTGGGCGGTGGGATCGGTGGTTGGTTGATCGGAGATATGATATCTGATGCAGCTGCTTTTTGACGGAACTAAAATTTTATTTTATTTTTATTTATCTTTTACTTAAAACATTTTTTATATTATTATGTTGGGAGTAATAAATTTACAGTTAAGAATTTCAAACTCATAATAATAATTTTGTTGTATTTGTTTGGATTATTCTGTGTTAATTTGAGATTTTTTAGGGGCAGTTTGTTTGTTTCACTGTGTTTGTTTTCATTTTCAATTATCTATGGGATAAATCAAAACATATCCAATGTTTGCCATCATACAAAAATATTTTATTTGAGTGTTTTTAACTGTTTTGGCATAAATACATACGTATACATAAATATATATAAAAAAAACATGATTTGACAATGAACAATAATTTTTGTCTCCCAAAACACAACATTAAACATGCAATATTTATTTTAAATTATCTCCAAAAATAAATTCAACCATATATACTACCTCTAACACATACTTATTTATCTTTATTTTTCTCTCTCTATCTCCATAAAACACAACAAAACACTCTGAAAATAAATCCAAACATTATGTTTGTGTTTTCATTTCCGATTTTCAATTTTTTAAACAGTAATGAATGTAGAACTATATTTATTTATACATATTTTTATTAAAAAGATATTAACAATTTGACATCATAATTTAATATAAAAGACAATCTCATCAAATAATTCAAAACATATTTTTATTTCACATAAATTTATATAAAATTCAAAGTACATATTTTTCGTTGAAAATAAAAGTACAAGGTATATACATTTATTCTAAAATTCTTTCTCTAAATCATTAAAATTATAAGTTTACGTTTTTTTATTTTCTTCAAAATTTTATCTAAATGACCAACTACATTAAATGTTCTGGCAATTTATCTATTAAATGACCCACTGAATTAAATATTCCACTGGCAAATTTGTCCAGAACCACTTTAAATCCCTGTAGTAAGAAAACACATAAATTGTAATAAATTCCCACCAAACGCGGACCAAAATTCAAATTCAATCATCGGTCCTACCATCTTATATCTCCTGATAAATAAGACTGTAAAGTATAATAATATGTCACGCATTTATTGTAAAAATATTGTGTGTGTGTGTGTGTGTGTGTTGAATCTTTGGGGTGTAGCACTTCTAATGGCACTACGATTTGATACCTCCAATTATAATACTTTTTTTTTTATATATAATTAAACTCGTTTTGTAAAATTTTTTAAAAAGATCATTCTATTTTTCACAAATATATCACATAGACATCAGATTTTTAAATACTACACTAAAATTTGGTATTTAATACTTTACTATAGCATTTATGAACATATAAAAAACGGAAAGGTAAAGTTTCTAATTTATAATAAATCTTTGAAATACAACAAATTAAGTTTATTATTTCTGTAGTTATGTAGTTAGAAATCCCAACTCTAGACGATACTCCTGACTACTTAGTAATATTGATGATCGGGCTTATGATCTAATTCGGTTAGATACTGTGACTTATCTCCTAAATAATATGTGGTAAGGTGTGAGTAATTATCAATAAGTATAACTAATTAGCTTATATATACATAAGTGTACGCAATAAAACCTATTTCATGCAATGAAGCCAACCAATAAATATTCAACATGCAATTATCATAAATCATGAAGTAACCAATACAATAATCATATATCCATCCATAATACAATATAGGTAAATTACATTTTGCCATCCAAATTATACCTATTTTTACACTTTGGTATCTAAATTTTTTTCTTGTTGTCAACTTACCATATCAAATTTGCAAAATTTACACTTTACCATATATGATCGTTTTTTTATTGATTTTTTATTGGAAAAATATCACATGCTGTACAGATGTGAAAAATATCACATCACATAACCTATCAATATCTCATGTGCACTGTATGTGATTTTTTTTGCAAAAAACTTTTTGAAAATATAGTTATAAATGACAGAGTGCAAAATTTCGTAAAGTTGAAATGATAAGTTGACATAAAAAAAATTTAGATGCCAAGTATAAAAACGATCATAGTTCAAATGGCAAAATACAATTAACCTAACAATATATACTAACTCATTGTTTATTTTCTCAGGGTCTTGCTTATCTTAGTTGGAGTACATAATTCAATGATTTTGCCGACTCTCATCATATAAGCGCCGACACAAAGTACCCGTCGTATGTGATATCGTTACACCGACTAAGTGTGTAGCAATCTTAGCATAGGAGATCACATCGAATATGACACATCCACATCACCCTAGTGTGAGTCGTCAATACAAGATATTCCACTACACGGAATACCCCGAGCCCTTCGCGCCATGGTACCTAACTGCATTATTCATTTTTCTCATATCACATATCATATAATAAATCATAGCGTCATGAAAACACATAACTCGTCATTAATTATATCATTGTAAACCATAGAATATGCCCCAGTTAGATAAGGTATCTCTTTATTTTGAATTCACAATGTTTCCATCAATAATTTCATCCAATAATCAATTTCCCATCAATAACGTCATTGTCCAACTTTGTTCAAGAATCAAATGTAATATAACACAATAATCTATCAATCTTTACTATACACACATAATTGCAAATAAACACATAACGACAACTTGATAGAATAACAACGTAGTCCAAATAAATAATCAACAATTAACAATCAAATATACCAACAAGTGTATATATATAATGATGTGGTAGTGATTTTGACTAACGAGAAAATTACCCTCACACAACACTCTGGGGTCTAATTTTGGTCTAGTGAGAGAATTCTTTAGTAGTGGATGTGTAGTCAAATCATCCATAGTAACTTGTATTAAAAAATATGGTATTTTTAGGGGAGTTGGGAATTTTAGAGTGTCGTAAAGTGCATGTATTTATGGTATATTTTAGGAGTAAAAATTATTTTTGTACCCTTAATAGTAATTTGATATTATAAATATATCCATTATATAACCCCCACTCCTAAAAAAGTTACTAGCCCTGTGGAGGATGTAGTTCAAGAGTAAGAGAAAACAACTACCAGAGGGCCTCATTAATACATAGAAGGGTGTGTGGGAGCCTCTTAAGTGCCATCCCTTCCCCACCCCTAAAACATACACTCTATCACATCAAGTAAGCCAAGCATGGCTTCCAAAAGTTAGTTCACTTCATTCTCTCTTCCTTACATTTCTTGTTTCAGTTTCTTCAAAGAGTAGTGAGGGGTTAGTGAGTGAGGAATGTTGCAACGAGGGTAGCTCAATGTGGATGGGACGGGGGGAATATCGGGGAGCAAGAATGGTCGGGCCGAGGTAGCGTGCTACAGCACGTGAGGTGCCGCGAGGCTAGTTTGAGGCGATGCCTTGAGATGGGGGGGAGGCCTCCTCTGCTAGCCCCAGGCAATGTGTCAGGGCCTAGCGAGGCGGCCTTGCCAGCTACGAAGGTTTCCCCTGCTAGCTTGGCATTGGCTCAAGTTGGGCCGGCGAGGTTCCCCCTCCCACTAGAGTCTGTCTTGGGGCTCCTGTTCCTCCATCTGATTCGATGTTTCGTCAATGGAATGACGTCCTTAATATTTGAAAGGGTATTATCTCGATCATATTAGGATAATTATAGGTTTACCTGAGTGCCCTTCTTTTGATTCAAGTAATCACTTAGAGGAATCGAACGACTTTGACTAAGGTAATTCAAGAGGTAGTGAGTCTCATTCCAATGATGTTCATGTTCAGGAGGAAGTATCCAGTAGTGAGGGTGAGGACGTCGTATATGAGGATAAAGAGGAGGAGGCGAATGTTTCCGATGTGGTAGGGATACTGAACTTAGTAATGGCCTTAGGCGTGGGTGGGGAACGTCGTCAAGGAAAGGAGGTCTCCCTAATACCTGTGTGGATATTGGGACATGTAATAGCACACTTAGTAGTGAAGAGCTCTAACTTATTTGATGGAAGATTGGGTTGCCCTCTACTCATAAGTTTGTTTCTCCTTTTTACAGCAAAGGATCAGGGAGCGCCTACCGAGAGATACTTCATTGTTTATGCTGCTTATTTTAGTATCAATTTTTCTATTCCCCCTACTCCTTACTTGTAGAGCTGTTTCCAGTTATGGTCTTTATATTAGTCAGTTTACACCTAACTCTCTCATGTGTTTTGAAGTGTTCCGACATAGTTTCAAAGAGAAGGGGCTTCCCATTACTTTAACTATTAATAGAGTGTTTGAGTGAACTTACAAGCTTCTAAAAATGTATTATAAGATGTTTAAGGGTTTGTAAGATATTCAAAAGTGTTTAGAGTTTTATATAACTTAAAAATAAGATGTTATGAGTCTATAAATTCTCTCTTTTTTTTTAAAGAAAAAAGAAAAAAACTCCCGACTAACTTTTAAGATTTTAATAAGCTCTTTCAATCTTTCGTCATGTTAACTGAAAAATTGCCATTATTGATATCTTTTAAACTCCATAATTTTATTTTATCTAAATATTTTAAAAACTCGTTCTTAAAATAAAATTTGATATTTTATAAATTTTAAAAATACTTTTACCAAATATATGAATTTACAAGATGTTTAAATAAGCTCAGCTAAACATCGTCTAAATTATATTTTATTGGCTTAATTTCCAATTATTTTTAAATCTATGATAAATACTTTCGAAAAAATAATGCGAATGAGTTTGAAATTCAAACCACACATGGAAATCAAATATATCCAAACCCGGGTTGGTTTTATTTCTAGATTTATATTTAAAATTTTGCTGTTTAAGTGTTGCTATCTTGTCATTTTTTTTAATTACACATAACCCTTTTGAAGTATAGTATAATTATAGATACACTTTATTTGATTTGAAAAATTATATCTACTATCTCTAAAATTTGCTTCTGTCTAACAAATTAGTCCCTTTGTTAGCCAAAATACTGAATTTGTTGGTATTAATAAAAAAAATTGAATGAAAATCGATATTTATTATCGATTGACTTTTACAAACAAATCTTTTCTAACTAAACTATCTTTCTACAGATAAAAATACATCTCCTTACAAATTTAAGTTCAGAAAATTATAACTAGAATCTCTCCATTGTCGTTCTTATCGATCTCTTCAAATGCAAATTCACGACCTGAGATCGATTTAAAGGACTTTGCACCAATGGGGAAAAGTTTTATTCTCATATTATATTTCGAACCCAAAAGGTATAAAACTTTTAGAGGGTGTTTGGCGAAACTTTTTTAAAATATTTTATAAGGTTCTACAAGATTTTAAGGCTAGTTTCTTTGTTTGTATTTTCATTTTTAATTTTTAATTTTTTAAACAGTAATGAACATAAAAATATGTTTATTTATATATATTTTTATTGAAAATATATTAATTTGGCGTCAGAGTTTAATATAAGAATAATTTCACAATCTACAAGATTGAAAATACATATTTTTCATTAAAAATGGTACGTACATTCATCTTAAATTTTTTTCTCTAAATCTTTAAAATTCTTAAAATATATGGTACATTTACTCTCCATTTTGTCTGACAATTGTTCATTTTGTCTTTGATTTTTTTCAAAATCTTATCTAAAATGGTCCACTATATTAAATGCTCTGACAATCTGTCTCTCAAACAGCTCACTGCATTAAATTAGCCTACTGGCAAATTTGTCCAATACCACTTTAAATACGTTATCAGAATAAATTCCCACCTATTGCTGACCAAAATTCAAATTCAATCATAGACCCTACAATCTTTTATCTCTTGATAAACACGACGGTAAAGTATAATAATTTCCAAACATTAATAGGATTCAAATGCATAAAATTTTTAATTTCAACAACTAAATTTAGTCAAAACATTGTGTGTGTGTGTAATCAAAAGATTGACATTTAAGATGTTGGAATTTGGGCTAACATGTTGATGTGGAAATTTTGGGTAATGTCAAATGTGGGATTTGGACCCAATTTTGGGTGTGTATGGGGTTTGGACAAAGAACAATATTACATCAATTTACCAAATATTGAATTAAAAATTAGAAAAAAGATAGTGCCAATCTGGGGTGTAGCATCTCTAATGTTACTATGTTTTAATACACTAAAGTTTGGTATTTAATACTTTAGTATAATATTTATGAACATATAAAAAAAGAAAACTAAAGTTGCTAATTATAATAAATCTTGAAATACAACAAATTAAGTTAAATATTTCTGTAGTCATGTAGCTAGAAATTCCAATTTAAGATGACACTCCTGACTGCTTAGCAATATCAAAGATCGGGGGCTTATGATCCATTTTGGTTAGATACTGTGACTTATTTTCTAAAAAGTATGTGGCAAGGTGTGAGTTGCTTATTCTCAACACAATACTTCGAGATCCAATTTTCGCCTAATGAGAGAATTTTTTTGTAGTGGATGTGTAGTCAAATCATGCACATTAACTTGCATTAAAAAAAATATGATATTTTGAGTATTTACAGGATAGTTTGGAATTTTAGAGTGTGTAAGATGTATGTATTTATGGTGTATTTTAGATACAAAAAATATTTTTGACCCTTTAATTTAATACACAAATATATCCATCATATAGCCCCCACTCTGATACAGGTTACCAGAGTAAGAGAAAACAACTACTAGAGGACCTCATTAATATATAGCAGAGAGGGAGGGAGGGAGGGAGGGAGGGAGGGAGGGAGGGAGCGTCTTAAGTGCCATCTCTTACCCACCCCCAAACGTACACTCCATTACATCAAGTAAGCCAGGCATGGCTTTCAAAGGTCAGTCACTTCATTCTCTTCTAAGTTGAGCTTAGCAGGCTTTCCTCTTGGACTGAGTCTGTTGTAGTAGTCTCCCTTCTTGGGTCAATCCTGACTTTTTTGGATGGACCGTCTCTATCATGGGTTGACGGGCCTGACTTGAGCTTAGAGTTTCTCCTTGGGCCAGTTGCTTTTGGGCCACACCCATCAATAATTATAAACCTTGCAAAAAATTTAAAAAAAAAAAAATAGAGAGTGGCTTACAGGCGTTTGAAATGAGAATGAAATAATATTTTGAGCTATTTGAATGCACAAAATTACCCCTCTCTTATGTAATTATACCATCTCTCTATTAGTTTTGATTAATTTCTTTATTTTTGTGAAATTTCTAAGCGGAAACTAAGGGTGAATGCATAGCAGAGCACATTGAATTGTGTAGAGCAATTAATCGAATATGCTGAAAAACTGTAACTTCTTTTCTTACATATAGAGGCACAAAAGGAAAAGGTGCTATTCTAATTTAATAAAGACGTGTTTACGATTACTCCAACGGCATTTTGCAGACTGCTTCTTCTTTGTTAAGCAGATATAAGGGCCTAACTGTTATTATATTTTCACAAAGAATGCAATATCTCGAAAATTGCATTTAATCCTCTCTTTTCGAAATAATTATTTCTGTATATTTTTGGATAAAATATACATAAATTGATGGGGGGAAAAGGAATATAAATACATAATGTGAGAATTTCTTACTATCAACACCCGTACAGTCCTATGTAGGGGAGGTCAGTGGAGAAGCCGCTCTGTCTCTTGATCAACGACTGTCAGCTTCATTCACACACACTTGCGCGTGTTTGAACTTTGTATGAATATATATGTATTCAGGGTTTGTGAGTTGTTTTGATTAAACGGAACAGATTTTCCAGAAGAACTGCCCGCCCGGTAGGTGTGTTCATTTTTCTATTTCTTTTGTTATGAATGCTAATGCATGAAATTCTCTCTCATTGTTATTTGCTTGATTTTGATATTGGGTTTTTTGTATATTTGTCTGTTTTTTTCTGATCAGCTTGAGATTTTTGAGTTTAGGTTTCTTGTGATAAATATGATGTTTGGAGGGTGTGGTTGATTTCTTTGGTAGTAGACATAATGCTAGGAAATGCTTAATTGCTATTTTTGTGTTTTTGAACTTCTGTTCAAGGTGATGCTCATCATGTTGTTTGGTAATGCTACTTTGCATGTACATAAATATACATAGTGATTTTGCTCATATAGTCCTGTACTATTTGTCTTATAGTAATCAAACATTGGAGAAGGCTTTTGAGCAAATATCAATTAAGAGATATTAGAGCTTGGCTTGAAATGACCAGGTGATCCACTACTTGATAGAGCATAAGGGAAGCTTTTTGTACCCCCTTGAAGATGGAGTGTGGAGAAATAAAGTATTTGGAACTTGCGTTGATGGACTTGTTTGCGCGAGTAAAATTCGGAGCATCAGATGCTAAAATGTTCAGAAATGGTTATTTAGTGTATGACAGTGTAGCATCAGGAACAACAAGATTTATTAAATCTAGCTGGATTAGATTGAGAGGTGAAATTACGAATCAGATTTCAGCAATCTTGGCTGCCAGAGAGGAAAGTCAATGTGGTGGTAATGTGCTTGCCGTAAAGCGTGCTGGATTAATGCGATTGGTTGAAATTATGAAAGGCGAGCGTTACAACCAGAGCGCACAAAATAGGGACAAGGGAATACGGTGGGCGAGTGTGTTGATATTGAGAACTTCATTTGGTCGGATTTTTCAGCCTGGGGGACTGCCGTTGAGATGCTTAGGCCATTGAGTAAGGAGTGGTTGAAGACCTTGGGTCGTGATTTTGATTTTGGGGAACTTGTGTGGGGAAAAATTGATCCTCATCCATGGTGGCCCGGACAGATCTATGATGAAGCTCTTGCTACTTTATCAGCTTGCCTCACAAAGGAAAAGGGTCGCGTTCTTGTTGCTTTTTTTGGCGATAACACTTATGGATGGCTTGAACCGGAAAATGTTGTTCCCTTTGAGCCTCACTTTGATGAGAAATCAAAGCAGTCAGAGGATCATTTATTCTTGGCGGCTGTTGAAGAGGCCATGTTTGAGGTCAAGAAAAGATCTGCGCTTGGATTGACCTGTAAGTGCCACAATCCTTCTAATTTTAGGCCTACCGAGGTCCAAGGTTTTCTTGAAGTTGATGTGGCTGGCTATGGTGCTCACATTAAGTATTCCATTGAGCAAATTAAGAAGGCGAGAAATGATTTTAAGCCCCGAGAGATGTTTTCTTTTCTGCAAAAATTGGCTTTAAGTCCTACCATCAATCCCCAAAACAAGTTTACTTTGACAAGGAATGTGGCAAGAGTTCTTGCTTACAGGAAATCAGAATTTGAAGAACCCGATGAGATCTATGCCCAGGAATTTGAGGCACAAGCTGCGGACGATGAACATCATGCTGATGTTTCATATGGCAAGAAAAAGCCACATCAAGGTATTGCCTTATTTTGTGTGTTTTCCTGTTTGCTTTATATAAATGATTGTTTGGCAAGTTCATGACTTGCTCATGCGGTAAGCCATAACCTTACTCTGCTTTAAGTAAGATGATGTGATGTGAAGTTGAATATTCAATGCTCCTTGAGTTTACTTGCAAATGTTTGCAACTTGATTTAAAAGTGTATAGTTGTTTACATACTCCGTGTCATCTATAATTTTTATGAGTCATCTTATCGTGGAAAACCCTTCTAAACAGCTGTAGGGGCCTAATATGTTTAACCGTGTTTTGGTTGCATCTCAAGAATGGTTTTCGAGGAATTTTAAAGAGGATAGCAATGTTAATGAATAGCATGCATTTTGTTCTATATATTCTTGAACCCTTCTCTGATCTTGTGTTCTATAAATAGATAAGGAGTGACAGTATCTTCAAGTAGTAATGCATTTGATATTTAACACTAAGACGTAACAAGCATTTATAGAAGCTGAATATCACAAGTCTGAAGCTCTTGCTTTTACGAATAACCTCCCAAAGCTGAAGGCAACATATCACAAGGGACTTATGGTGGAACATACATGTCATTTGAAAGTGATGAGCTTTGGGTTTTTAGTTATCTGTCATGAATATGACAATCCCTTTCAAGTCCCACTCGGAGTTCTCAGAGAGTGCAGTCGCTTTGGTAATCATGGGGAAGCATTCTCCTTTTTTATTTACACTTGATACCATAAACCTACATGCGGTTTCTTGCTTGCATTTTCATGTGGTAAAGGATTTTATTGCCTGGAGTCCTACATTCTTGGGCCCAATGCTTGTGACTTCTGATGACCCCTCTTTGAGAAATCTTGTTGTTTGATTGTTGTGCAGACTTACTGTCTTGTTCTTTCCATTTTCTTTGATAAATGCTCTTGAATTGCTTTCAGCCCGTCTTCCACCGGAAGAGCTTGAAGGTTCTCCACAGCATCCTAGATCCAGTGATCTACTTACGATTGATGATAGAGCTAAACAAGTTGAACTGAAAGTTCCGGAAGTCGGGATCCAAAACAATAATTTTAGAAAGAATGTCTTGCAAAAGAGATCTCTTCAAGATACTTCCATGCATCAGTTGTGTATATTCGACTATGATGATCTCAATCGGTTCAACAAGAAAAGGAGCAATCCTGATGTTCAAGAGACAATTACAAAGAAGCAAAAGAAAGGGAAGATATGATTCCATGGTTGCAAGAAAGAAGGTTGTCGACAACCATTACTCAGATCTCCAAGGAGATCAAATTAGCACCAAGACAGCCGCAGTGGCAAATCCTGAAGAGCATTCAACTGAACTGACAGAATCTTTGATCGAGGACACTGAACATACAGTGATGATCATTAAATTTTCTCGTCGTGCAAGAATGCCGTCTGTGCAGGATGTAAAAGAAGAATTTGCTACTTTTGGGCCCTTCAATGGATCTGATGTCCGCACCTTCAGGAAGTCGTGCCGAATTGTGTTCACATGCAAGACCAAAGCGCAGTCGGCATATCATTATGGTGTCCAAAAGAGAGACTTGTTTGACATGTCCTAGGCAAGTTACTACATACAACCTTTGAAAGGTTCAGCTACTGAGTTACCAAAATCGAGCAAGCCAAACATGCAGCATCCACAAGGAGATCTTCATGAGGTTCTTATATTTACATTTCCTAATATTTGTTTGTTTTTCTAGATTGTAGAAAGGGATTAATCATGATTAAGACTATATACATCACTTGATTGAATTTTCTATTGTAAATTCGTTGCATCTTCTATTACATTTAACTTATACAAATCACGTAATTTTCGTATAAGTGGTGTATACATGTTAAATGTAATAAAAGATACAACATAATTTACAAGAAAAAAATCCGTTCACACATACCTCAAAAGGGACAGTGATGTAAGAACACTGACTTCTCAGGTAGATTCTTTGTGGTGATTTCAGTGTTTAAGGTCTTGATTGGACTTTGTTGATTGAAAGACTTTTATGGTCTTGCTGAAAATACATGAACCTAGAGATGTTAGTATAGTTGAGCAACGGTTGTATATGGTTGTTTACCTGATTGGAACTTTGAAATTCAGGTTAGATTTTAGGACAGCCACTGAATGACATCTTGGTTCTTGAAATATGATATTTAGATAGAAAAGCAAAATAAACTTACACAAACCAGACATGATTATCAACTATCTGTTAGAAGTAAGAACTGATAACAAACATATAAGTTTTGATTAAAATAAAAAAATTAAGTGTAACAATTAAAAATTCTTTTACCACGAGTTCATTCAGGATGCACTCGGTAGATTTGAAGGCAATTCTCATGAGTCGGGCAAGATAGATAGAATATAAAATTTTCAAAATAAAAAATTCAAGATGTTGTATTGAAGATAGAAGCCACGATAGAGGTATTAAAAAAATTCTTTCTTAGGGAGGAAAGTCAAGTTCTCGATTTTGATCTTGAATCTCAGTATATGTGTACGTATTTATCCCATTTTATAAATTATTATAATTTATTTATTATATTTATTTTTATTAATCATATTATTGAATTGATGTATTGTTATTAAAATTGAGTTACTGTGATTTATTTATTGTTATCCGTAAAAAGAAAAAGAAAAAACAAAAAGGGGTGTGAGTTGAATTGTCCAGACTTGCAAGAATCAAAATGGTTCTAGAACTGCCCAATTATTCAACCTATATATATATATATATATAAATGCTGTGCAATTACTACTTTACCCATTGGAAGATTCCAACAACTTGAAAAATAATCAATCAGGTCTTTTCCTAATTATAATTAGGATTAAAGTTTCATAATTTTAGAAATTATGAATTTGAATTTTGCATATTATGGATAAGTTTATCTTTTTCTTTTTAGTGTTTGTATGCTGTAATTTATTAAATTATTAATTAATAATATAATGCTTGGAACTTAAAGATATGGTTTGAATTTTATGAATTATATAAAAAAATCTATCTCAATTGAACTATGAATATATGTCGAACTTCAATAGGGTGATATTATATTTTTCAATAATTTAATCGGATTTATCTACTCCAATTTTTATTGAATGATAAAAAAAAAAAAAAAATTAATTAAAGTGTTAATACTCTATTTTTGGATTAAATATAATCAAATAATTTAATTTGGTATTTTTGATGAAATTACTATTTCACCCTTGGAGGAAGTCTATTTACCTCTGTTTACATCTATTCTATTGTATATTGTATCTGTGTGCTCTCTCTCTCTCTCTCTCCCCCCAACATACACACTCGATCATTTCTCTCTCTCTGAAATTTCTGTGTCCGGCGTTCTTTTGGAATTGGAATCGTGAAGATGGAGCGTCGTACACTGGATATCACGCTTCGATATGCTAAGGATTTGAAGAAGATAAACCTCATTTCGACGATGGATGTATACGCCATCGTTTCCATCTCCGGCGGCTGTGAGAACTCGAACCAGACGACAAGAACGCCGGCGGATCGGGAAGGCGGCAGGAATCCCACGTGGGATTTCCCGATGAGGTTCGTGGTGGAGGAGGCGGCGCTGCAGCAGAACCGCCTCACCCTCGACGTCAAGCTCAGGTGCGAGAGGGTTTTAGGGGACAAGGACATTGGTGAAGTCCACGTCCCCGTTAAAGAGCTTCTTGATGGCGGCGCCGGAGGCCGGAAGTTCGTCAGCTACCAAGTGAGGAAGCCCAGCGGAAGGCCTAAAGGCCAGCTCACTTTCTCCTATAAATTCAGCGAGAAACCCAACTCCTCCGCAGCGCCGCCGCAGCCGCCGGTGGAGGAGGTATTTCCGGAACCAGCGACGGCATACCCGATGGGCGGACGCAGTTGGCCATATCCCGCGAAGCCGCCGGGTGTCTACCCTCCTCATTACCCGGCAGCGGTGGAGGAAGTTGGAAGACTTTACCCACCGCCTCCGGCCAGGTACACACAAGTTGGAGGACTTTATCCTTCGCTACAGGGGTATGCTTATCCACCACCGTCCTCGCCGCCGCCTGGTTATGGGTATCCACTGCTACCGCTACCACAGCGTGGGTACGGGTACCCACTGCTGCCGCCTCCGCCAGGTGGTAAGCGTGTCCCCTCTGCTGCCGCCTCCGCCGAGTTACGTGTATCCGCCGCTGGCGGTGGAGGAAGCGCCAAGGAAGAATAATGTTGGGTGGTGGGTTGCTGATCGGAGATATGACTCCTGATGCAGCTGGTTTTTAACGGAATTAAATTTTCTTTTATTTATCTTTTACTTAAAACATTTTTGTATTATTTTTTTGGACTAATAAATTTGTTTATAGTTAAGAATTTCAAACTCATACTAATAATAATAATTCTGCTGTATTTGTTTGGATTATTCTTTATTAATTTGAGATTTTTGGGCCAGTTTGCATGTTTGTGTTTTTATTTTTGATTTTCAATTTTTTAAAGAATGTAAAAATATATTTATTTATACGTATTTTTACTAAAAATATATTAATTTAATATAAAAAATCATCTCATCAAATAATTTACATATATTTTTATTTTACACAAAAAATTATATAAAATTAAAAATACATATTTTTCCGTTGAAAACAAAAATATAAGGTATATATATTTATTTTAAAATTTTTTCTCTAAATCATCAAAATTATAAGTCTACGTTTTTGTATTGTTAAGTCTTATTTACGTGGTTGGATATCTGCATTAATTGAGTCCAATGTCTTGTTTATAGTTTTTTTTTTAAGTCTAGAGTTTGGTGTTGGATTCTATTGTGCCAAGATTTGAACACAACCAATATTGGTTGGACTATCTTTTTACATATTTACTCCCCACTTCCACTATCAATTGTTCATCTTGTTTTTTATTTTCTCCAAAATTTTATTTAAAATGACCTACTATATTAAATATTTTGATAATTTATCTTTCAAATGATCCACTGCATTAAATAGTTCACTGGCAAATTTGTTCAATATCATTTTAAATCCTCGTAGCAAGGAAATACATCATCATAATAAATTCCCACCTAATGCTGACCAAAATTCAAATTAAATCATAAACCCTACAATTCTATATCTCTTGATAAATAAGATCGCAAAATATAATAATATTCCATATATTGATAGGTTTCAATTAAAGAAAAAAATAAAAACCACAAAATTTAAGTCTATTTAGTCAAAACATTTGTCTGTGTGTGTGGGGGGTTTGATCTTAGGACATGTTGATGTGGAAATTTTTGGTAATGTCAAATGTGGGATTTGGACCCAATTTTGGGTGTGTGTGGGTTTGGCCAACAAACAACATTACATCAATTTACCAAATACTGAATTCCAAAAATAAAATAGTATGGTTCCTATGGGCATCCGGGGAATCGGACACCGGTCCGTACTGTGGGAGGGTACTAATGTACTATGATACTGCTACACCAGATGTGCTCAACGGCTTCCTCATTCACTAGAAATGTGTTTGAGCCGAGGAAGCCTGTATTTCGAGTGTAGATGCGATTTACACATGAGACATTCATGATTCATCTCAATCCTTGACATCAGTTGCTGCAGATGCCTATTTTCAGACAATGCAGAACACGGGAGTTGGAGTAGGCGACAGGAATTGTACAAACATCTTCTATCTTTTTCTTGTATATATATGAAAAACTATTGTAGATTTTTACAGCAGACTGTGACACCAATCACATGAGCAAGAAAATGGAAAAGAACCCCACTGCAACGACAGAAAACGAAAAACAAACATGAATTTCCTAGGAAAATAGTTGCTGTCAATGATAACGGAACCTCATCAATCAAGCTCTCTGACTACCTTGCATAAACGGGGATCATTCTTGAATACGGGATCATAGTATGTCGGTCCAAACGGAGATGAGCAACGTCCTAGTTTGTGCAGTCAAAACCATGGCAAACAGAGAGCCAGATAATGAGAATCAAGAGGAGGATGATTCCGAGCACAACCAACTTTATCTTCATATTCTGATACCACATTTTTCTTCGGATTTGTGTCCCTTTTTTCTTGAATTCTTGCGCCTAAATTCAGAAAGACAGGTGTTTCAGAATGATGGTCAATCTGATTTTAGGACACGGTGCAAAAAGATATGTAAGAATAGACTTACCGAATCACGAAGGTCTTCAGCCTTGTTGCTAAGAATGGTTAAGTTTTCTCCTCTTTCAATAGTCTGAAAGAGAGAAGAAATTAATAATACACAATAACTTATGTGGTGTCGGCCACTTTCTTTTTCTCGACTTCGGGTTCACATTAAATTTTGAGAGAAGACAAGTGATATATCAAAGAAAATTACAATGAAAAAGCAATGAATCCTACATGCATCATATAGTCTCTTCATTTCGAAGGCCAACTTTTCACATTATAATCATATTTCTGAACCAAAAGGCAAGAGGTTTACAGATCGTTTGAAGGATCAGCACAAAAGATTACTGAAAGCAATCAAAAGCAACAAAGAAGTAGTCGACATGCATTAATATTTCTCCAGTTCATTTCACACACCTTGTCTATGTTCTCCAGCATAACACTTTTGACTTCCGAAACTTGGGCTTTAACTTTTAATAATTTCTCGATCTCATCGGCATGATCGATGATATATTGCATGTGTTCTTTCAATAGTGGCCTGCATTTTGCAGTCTTTATCAACTTTTCCACATTTCTCGACAACTCAAATGTGCAAAAAGGAATTAACAGAACACATTCAGTTTGAACATACCCAAATTCTTTGTTCAGACTTTTGGCAACTGCTGTATCTGCTTTACCACCACCGTATCTCTTCTTGAAATCAGCTTTGATCCGCTCCAAAAATGCAAAGGAGATCTGTTTCCCGACAGATTCTTTTGCAACAACACAATAAGCTGCATGATCAGCAAGCATGGTGTCAAGTGAGTAGAAGCAAAACCTCTATGCTTCTTTAGAGGCAGCCAAGAAAGATTCCTCATTCAAACAATCCTTTAAGTCGCAACCATAACCAGTATACAAAAATTGTCAAATGACATAATCTTTCAGTTAGAAAGCATAAACCTGTTTGCCTCGTCAGCTAACGACTCACAGTTATAGAACGAAGAAATACACAAACTTCAGCTCTACAGTCCCTCACTACCACTAAATAATACTATATCTATGATATCCCCACAACTCTGACCAGATGACGTAGTTGGATTACCGTGTTAGAAGGAATCCGTCCTAAGCACAACAACTAGCAAACTCACGAAACTTGCTTAAAGGATAACTTCAATATCTGCTGAAATGAAGAGATTGCTCTCTCTTTACATACAAAACTTAGAGGCTGTTTGATGAATACTCTATGGTCAGAATACTAATAATAAATCCACGTAACTAATATTTGCAGGTTAACTATTGAGTTACTCAAAAGCTAGTTTTATTCCCAGCCATGATCGCAAGAATTCAACCATTTAGCCCAAGTTTCTCACATTTCTGCAGTTAAAACAACTTTCCAATTAAAGATCGAAAACCCAATTCCCCACAACTCCAGAAAAGCAAACCAACTTTCATAAAATTCCAAAAGAGAAACTTTACTAATTGCATGAACTGTGGCTTCCAGAAGGGGAAAAGAAAAAAAAACAAAGAAGCAAAGACTCCAACTTTTCAGCCTCACACACAGATCCAAGAATCCCATTTCATTTCCAACTCCGAATCCACGGAATTCACGACAATGAAACCAACTATCAAGATTTTTATAAATCAAATGAGTGAAGAAAAGTTAGAAAAAGAAGAGTAATTACCATAGCCATCTTCAACTAAGAAGTTGAAAATATGGCGATCACATTTGTAAGTTAACTTGTTGTTGGAAGAAGGCAACCTCTGCAAGCACTGCGCCGCAATCGCCGGGAAGTTGCCGGTGAACTCCGTGTACTCCGACAGTACCATCGTGCCCCGCGCCACGAAGCTGTATATGAACGATTCCTGCCCCATGGATGATCCCCTCGCCGGAAAAAGAGCTGCAAACCCGACCGCCGGAGCGAAAAGTAGCTGTTTTGGTTCGAACTCAGAGCTTTTTCTCTGGTGGCTGCTTTTCGCAGTGCTGTGAGAACGCAAAAACGCTGCTTTTCTTTTGATTTCTCCTTTTGGGTATATTTAAATTTGTTTACTTTTTATAGTTTCTTTCACTTTTTTAAGTATAATACTCAAAATTTGCCCAATAAAATTTTTGTAAAAGTTGATATAATATCATCATAATAAAAATATATAGGATAAATTACAATGAACTCTCTCAAACTTTGCAATAGATATGAATATCTCTCCTCGTTTGGACAATTATAAATGTCTTTTGGTGACATCCCATTTTAGGGTGTTATGTTAGATGATTATTGATTTCAAAGAGTATTTATAATTTTTCACACAACAAGAGTATTGAAATTATGACAAATTTTAGGAGAACTCATGGTAATTTATCCTAAATATATTTGAGTTTAATTTAATGTTAATTTTTGTGGTAATAATTGCTTTCTAACACAAATAAGACTTCATTTAGTTGGCGAAGTTGGTAATCTATAGGGTAAATTACATTTTTTGTCCCATAAATGGAACTGTTTCTAATTTTAGTCCCACACTCAGATCAATTCACACATTTAGTCCCATATGTGATTTTTTTTTTTCAATTTCAAGACCAAAAGGGGGATTACGTTAAAAATTGAGGCTGACGTTAAGTTTTTAGGACCAAAGGGTAAATTACAACCGACTATCCTGAAATTTGTTATAATAAATATCTTTTCGTTGTTTGAAAATTATAAATACCCTTTTGGAATTAATGATCGTCTAACAAATATCCCCTACAATGAGCTATCACAAAGGTATTTGTTAGACGTCATTAATATCATAGGGGTATTTGTGATTTTTTAAAAATACCCCCTATAATGTGTTATTACAAGGGGTATTTGTTATACGTCATTAGTATTATAGGGGTATTTGTTATTTTTTAAAAATACACCCTATAATGTATTATCACAACGGGTATTTGTTATACGTCATTAATATTATAGGGGTATTTGTGATTTTTAAAAAATACCCCCTACAATGGGCTATCACAAGGGGTGTTTGTTATATGTCATTAATATCACAAGGGTATTTGTAATTTTTCAAATAATGGGAGGTAATTACAATTATGTCAAATCTTACGAGAGTCCACTGTAATTTACCAGTATAATTATTTATGAGGGGAAAAAAAGGAAGGGTACTTTGGGCAATCTATATCTTGACCATCAAAGTAATTATTTTAAGGCGTTGAGCCTTGATAAATAGTATAGAATCTATAGATAATGCTTTACTAAGACTAAAAAAATATATATTCCTTTAAGTACTCAACCACCCATTGATTTAAGGTTATTACATCCACACCTTTCACTGATCTAATTTAAATACATTTTTGTTAGAATGAACATTGCAATTAATTCACTTGGGGTTGTTACATTTTATATGTAACTTTATTTGGTTGGATATATTATGATAATTTTTGTATGTGATGTTTAAGAAACATACTTCTAAGATTTTGACTATAATTTGACTATTTTTTGAACTAAAATGCAATTTGGACAAACTTCAAGCAAAATTCATTGGTTGGTCAGTTTGCTGGTGTCACGCTACAGTGAAGTGAAAATTATCATCGAGAAAGAGACGAAAAGATGAGCAAACCATATGATCGATGATTGTGTATTTGTAATATGCAGTAAACGGTCTCTTTTTATATATATGAGTAAGACTTAGGTATTGTGCGAATTGCAATGGATTACTTGCTCATGTGTGTGCTTCTATTCCATTTTGCCGTGAAAACATGATTGCCCTCTACATCACAATCAATTCGGTTTTTCATGAATGGACTAAGCATATGGACATTAATTGCTACTTAGTCCGAGATAAGTTCAAGGAAGGCTTCATATCTCCTTCTCATGTCTCCAGTAGCTCGGCAGATTTGTTTACCAAGATCCTACCCGTAGGCTACTTTACTGAGTTGACGTGCAAGCTGGGCTGGTTGATCTCCACCATGCTCTAGCTTGAGGAGGGAGTGTTGGAATGTGTGTGTTCCACGGGAGTTAGTATAGGTAGTGAAGTACAGTGTATTAGTTGAGTGCTGGAATAAAAGAAAGAAGACGCATTATTACACATATGCGAATGGTTTTGGCTCTTGTGATAATCATAACTGTTCATGTAATATAACTACCATATACAGATGGGTCGGATGCTGTAAGAATACATCAACTCTATCTTGAGGATTTTGAGTCGAACTCGTATGTTCATAGACACGTTGACGCCTTTGAGGTCCGGTTGTTGTTGCCAAGGATTATTACAATAACAGTGACATCGTCGTGATACTTCCGTCTTCTTCCAGCAGGGATGCTCATCAGCTCCTCCATGCTAAAACCTGAAAAAACATAAGGGCATAGTATGTGATTTGCAGCAGTCTCATGTAGTCCTAATAGCTAACTAATTCAAGAATCCTCAAACTTTCTACTGTTTACAAGTAGACAACCTGCTGAATCTGCTGCTCTTGCAACAAGCTGCTCGACCAAATATTTGGCTGGATCACCAGAAGGGTGTCTCAATATGTATGAATGCACTAGCTTCACAACTTCATTGTTGCTGAAGAAGTCAAACAAGCCATCACTTCCCAGTACGACAAAATGGTCTGAGGTTGAAACCTCGTGTACACTGAGTGACGGCTTTGCCAATACATATGGTGGGCTTATGAGGTTACGGACCCGAAGAATTCCCATCAAAGCATCGTTCATGTTTTTCTGAAAGAAAAAGGCTTCAGATGACGTGAATTTTATAGATGTACATGTAAATGATCAGAACCGACATTTTTGTACCTTTTTCAAGTAACCAACTCCGAACGCCCTAGTAACCTTGAGTTTCCCTTTAACTCTCCAGCCCACAATCGTGGAAGGGTCATCCGGGTGGTCGTTTAGGAGTCGGATTCTCTCAAGGTCATTGTCAACGGTGTGACTCTCCGTGAGCTGAACTGCTCGGAGGCCGTCCCCTTCTTCCATATTCCCATCATCATCATCATAGGTAGCCAATACGGCTCGACTATCACCAATGTTGAGCAAGTACAAGTTCTTCCCATGGAGCAGAACAAGCAGCACACAAGACCCTATGGATACTAAATCTGGACGGTCTTCCATCTCCCGTTCGACCATCTGTAGAAACTCGTTCTCTGCTTCACCGAGTGCACGTTCAAGGCTCTCAAGCACACTCTGCCTAAAAGAGCCGTCCCCCTTTAAACCTTCTATAGACATGCTACTACAAACGTCCAACGGCTCCTCCTCAAGATCCCAATCAAGCAAGTTAAGGTGAAATGCAACCGTTTCATACAACGTCCCGGCTAGAAAATCAGCAGCGTCCCTCCCATTGAATCCATCATAAACGGCACAGAACAACCAACCGTTCTCTTCAGAACAAACAGCCTGAACTCTGTCCTCACCTGCAGCCCCTCCAGCAATTTGCAAAACCTCCATTGCATTGAGGAAGCTCTCACTTCTAGTAGGAACACTCGAGGGCTTGAACGAGACTGCATCAAAATCAAGCGTCTCTCTCGGTGAGTGCAGACTAAAGTTCAAATTCGACATGCTGTTCTGGAGTGAAGCTGACAAAAGATCGATCTTCGTTAGAGACGGAGAAGACGGAAGCCGACGGAACGAGGTGGGAGAGTCTAGAGTTGGGAGTATCTCTGCCCCAATCAACCCATTGCATATGTTTGTGTTGGCTAGAGTTGCATTGGCACTCAATGCAGCACCGGACAGGCAAGAAAAGGACCGGCTAGCTCGGCGGAGCTTACCGGCTGAAGGGATGTCAATGTGAGTAGGTTTGCTGTAAGACTCATCGCTCTTGGAGTTGCAATTATAGCCAAAACTCACTTTGATTTCACCATCTGAATCATTTATGGTCTCATCAAGCATCATTTATGTCTACAAATGGAAACAAAACAGGAGCTCAATCAGTAACATCCACAACTAAGAAACCACCACAAATATTTTTCTACAAGGGCTAATTACATTCATACCTTCTCGGAAAATGCGAATTTACACTTTCCCCTATAAAAGTTTCAAGGTTACACTAATATCCTTCCGAAAATTCATCATTTACACCTGACCTCATTTCGTTAGATTTTGGATGAAAAATGCTGATGTAACAAAAAAATTTACATAAATTCTTAATTTTACCCCTTATTTAACATTCTCATTTAGTTATTTTTGTACTTATAAGAGGAAAAAATCTAATAATGTTAACTTCAGTCCATTTATATATATCATATTTATCTCTTTATAAGTAAAATATATATATGAGAATGTTAAACAATGATTGAAATTAATAGTTACTGTAATTTTTTTTTTGTTAATGTCAGTATTTTTTGTCCAATCGCTGGCGGAAGAAGGTCAGGTGTAAATAGATTTTTTTTAATGAAATGCAAGTATAATTTTAAAACTTTTTTAGAGAAAAGTATAATTTCTCATTTTTTAGATGGAGCTATATATAATTACATATTCTTAGAGATTAACAAAATCCCAACATTCTCCCTGGAGTTGTTTTCATAAGAGGGGCAGTGGGGAGACAACCTAATTTTCATGGTGAGCAGCATACTATTCCTACTTTTTCTTGTCTTCTGGACTATAGATACAACATATTGGATTACACAATTCAAATAGTTTGAAAAACCAATAAGTACTATAAAGATGAAATCTTTATCTACTCTTTCATACCTTCAAATGGGGTCAAAATGTTTGAAAAAACACAATCCCATTACTCCAAACTGTAAGAAGAACATAAAAATTGCAGAAACACCTGACTCACCTTCTTGTTTCTGACCAAGAACACACCCAAAATACTGCAAAAACCTCAAAGAATGCTATCTCATGCACAAATAACGCAGTTAGGTGGAAACGGAAGCAGCAGATGGAACAAGTGTATGCAAACTGTCAGCAGCAAACACGCCAAGGTAGAAGTGCAAGAAACTGCAAAGGTAAATCCTATGAAGATGTCTGTATTAGAAACAACAATAAAAGAATTTGATGGAGTGACGTTTCTGGCTGGGAAAAGGTCAAGATGTCTTCAGATATATCAACGCTACGCTGCTTGATTTGTCAACAGAAGCAGTGGGATGGCAATCGGGCTGGGGCGGACTTACCTCTAATGGGGCGGATTTGATATGCCTTTTAGCGGGTTCGGATGGGTTTGCGAACACTGGTGCATTGATGGGAGTATTATGTATTTTTACTACACTACCCTTCACTACAAACAAAACATAGTATCCTACAGTAACCTTAGAACAGTGAAATTCCCCCCTTCAACCCTGCTCCTTCCTCAGCCAATGCTCATCAAATTTCACTAAAACTAGGGTTAATTATACTTACACCCCCTTCCATAAAAATTGTTCACACTTAACCCCTTTTTATTAAAATTTAGACGAAAAATAATAATGTTAGCATAAAAATTATATAAATTTTTAATTTTATCCATCATTTAATACTTTCATGTAATAATTTTATACGTATTAGGGAGAAAATATAATGATATTAACCTCACTCCTCTCTCTCTCTCCATATATATATTATATATATTTTTATCCCTTTATAAGTATAAAAATATACATGAGAATGTTAAATGATGGGCAAAATTGAAAATTTATATAACTTTCTTTTAGCTAACGTCAACATTTTTATTTCAAATTTTAACAAATATGGATAAGGTGTAAATAAAAAATTTTCAGAAGTAGTATAAGTATAATTTTAAAACTTCTCTTGGGGAAATGTAATTTCACTGGGGTATCTAATCCCATTTGCTCCCCTAGCTTTCGTCTCTCAGTGTCAGTGTCGGCCCAGCAGAGTGCTTTCGCCGTTGGTGTTCTTTCCGATCTCTACGCATTTCACCGCTCCACCAGAAATTCCCTTTGCCCCTACCGTACTCCAACTTGGTAGTTTTCACCGCCTGTCCAGGGCATTTTTTAATGGAATTTAAGTATAAATTAATCCTTAAAACTATCCATCATGATCAAACAGAAACAATACAAAAGCAAAATTTAGTTATGATTAATCAACATTTTTCATAATTTTAGCTACAACGAAAACAATTAGCACGAGTTATACCTATTGTTTTGGGCTTTTGGCATTGAGTTTGCATAAAAGGCTAGAAATTATTGCATAATCATAATTAATTAATATTCATTACAATTTTTTATATCATAAAAGAATTTCATATTATTTTTAGAGCACCAAAGATTATTTTACAATGCATTCCATTTGTATGATTTGTGAAATATGCCTCGTACTTGATAACTCTAATCAATGCCCATCAAAGAACATGGGATATGGAATTCCTAAACATCAACAACATAAACGATAATTACACTCATCTCTTTTAAAATTTGATGGAATTATAGATAAATTTTTTATTTAATATTTTTTATATTTATTTTTATCTAACAAATAAATTTCTTCTTTAATTCAATTTATCGAATTTGTTGATATGAGCAAAACAAAATTAAATAAAATTTACTCCCTATTAACTTTTACTGATATATTACAAATCAAGTAATAAATCTAATGAATGCCTGTCAAAGAACATGGGATGTGGCATTCCTTAACATCATTAATAGAAGGGATAATAGGTTTGGTGTAATTACAGATAAACCTCTTGTGGCTTAAAAAAAATATATCTAATATTTTTTATGTTTGTTTATATCTAATAAATAGATCTTCCCGTTAGTCAAAATTCACTTAATTTTGTAATATGAGCAAAAAAAAATTGAATAAAAATTCATATTTACCCCTAATTGACTTATTGCAAAACAAACAAATCTTTCTAACCAAACTACTCCATGAAGATATACCTTCTCACATGTAGCAATATGTCAATCGAGAGTGAACATAAATTTTTATTTAATATTTTTGTTAATATCAACAAATTTGAAAAACTGGACTAATGAAAAGATCTATTTTTTAGATAAAAATAAATATTAAGGGTACTAAATATAACTTTTTAAATCACATAAAATCTTTTTATAGTTACACCAAAACCTCAGACGAGGGGAGTTACACTATCCCTTAATCATTTTTAAAAAGCACACACACTTGATGTTACTTGGTGAAGGGTCTTCTTGCCCAGTTTGCTGCTCTCATCTTGGATGCAAATTCTTGGGAGTCTTGAGACAAAAACTACAGAGAGGAGGGGACCAAAGATGAGGAAATTCAAGAAACTTTGAGCGTATGTAATGAACAACAATTTAGGCAAAATCTTACAATTGAGTTGTTGCTGCTTTCTAAGATAAGAAAAATAAGTGAGTTATTGTCTTGTGACCACTCAATTTGTTGTTTAGGAGAAGAGAATGATAAACTTCAGTTGATTGAAAGAGACATGTTTTGAGTTTGATTTGATTTTCATGTGACCATATCCATTCATGTGCACATGTTCTTGCTTTAATTCAGACATTTATCTACCTCCCCAAACAGCAATTCAATTTGTTTTCTTGCTATTTCCACAACTGGCACCCTGAGGTTTTAGGTATATTCCTCAGGAACCCCTCAATTCTGAGAAATTACAGTATACCTCTTACGGTCGTACCATAAACAGCAGCTAGCAGTGCTCTGATGATTGCTATTCGGTGTCTATTTTTCACGCAGATGCTTAGGAAAGCCGTATTTAAAAGCTTAGCCTCATTGAACTGACGGTGTAACTGTCATAGCATCGTAAATAAGACTATTCGACATTGTAGGAAACTTTTGTCACTCCTTTTCTTGTCCGAATTTGTGAAACCTGAACGAAGAAGAAGATACAAGAATGTCTCAGAAAAAGGTAGATTTCATGTAAAACCCGGTGCATCCATCTAAGAGCAACGAACAAGAAATCCAAGCAATAAAACACATGATCGCGAGTGTAATCTGGAGCAAGAATTAAGGATGAAAAACAGATGCAACATATATTAAGATGTGCTGTGAAGTTAACAAAGGTGAGATGTATGTGCTGTAGTATACTATGGTATACGTGTTTCATTAAGATATTACAAGGCAGATAGAGACATTCTTGTTCCCTCTAAACTATGACAGATATACTAAGAAGCATTTTCAGAACTACGTTTACACAGGCTTGTTTGTTATTACGTAGAGCCATGTGAGTAATGCCAATTCCACGTGTAACAGCCGCAGCTATTGCAGTAACCAGAAATCGGGATATAGTGGATTTCATTAATGAAGTAACCTTAATTAATGTAAAAAAATTGGATTCAAGAAGTTACTTTCTATGTAACAACATAGAAGAGTGGAGAATTTATTACAGCATGTGGATAAAGAGAGCATCAAGACATGAATTTGTAGACCACTGAGCTACATTTTTAAACTAATAAGTACCTTTAGGTTCAAAATCTCACTGATGTCGTTTACGTGTGTACCACCGCAGGGGCATCCTAGGCTATCCCCTAACTGCACAATCCTAGGAGCGCTGTCCTGAAAAGTCAAAGAGCAGAAAAACATAGTCTCAGAAACCAAAGCATCTCTAACTGGCATTTCATCAATGTCTTATTCCTTTCTGCAGCAACATATGTAAATGCAAATACTTGGATCAATGTCATGTACAAAAATAATCGAACTTAATGGAGTACAAAAGCTGACCCTACGATTACACTTAGCCTGAGCTTTCATGGATCCAAGTTTATTGCCATGGATTTCTGTAAGTTTACAATACTTTATATCACAATCATTGGACGACCGTATATTCTTTTGTAAGATTATTGCGTCGTAGCAAAAGAAACTTAAGTGGTCATAAAAACATGAGTAATTCATCTCCAAACCTGGAAAAGTTTGTGTGGTCGTAGTTCTTTTTTTTTTTGTTCTTTCTTTCTTGCTTTCATACATGTTTTACTTATGTATTGCAATGTAACAAAACAGGCGTCGTAAAATCCAGGAGTACAAAAGCTGACCCTACGATTACACTTAGCCTGAGCTTTCATGGATCCAAGTTTATTGCCATGGATTTCTGTAAGTTTACAATACTTTATATCACAATCATTGGACGACCGTATATTCTTTTGTAAGATTATTGCGTCGTAGCAAAAGAAACTTAAGTGGTCATAAAAACATGAGTAATTCATCTCCAAACCTGGAAAAGTTTGTGTGGTCGTAGTTCTTTTTTTTTTTGTTCTTTCTTTCTTGCTTTCATACATGTTTTACTTATGTATTGCAATGTAACAAAACAGGCGTCGTAAAATCCAATAATTTTCTCCAAAGTGTGTGGAGAAAACGATGTCAAAAGATCTTCAGATGGGGTTTCACTGTGATCTGATCCTGATCACCGTATATTCATTAGGTAAACTTTCAATGTAGTAGCCGGAAGCACAGAGATTGCAGGTAAAATAAAAATACATCAAGATTAATTTTCTTCTTACCTTGGGTATATAATCCGGGAGGGAACCACCACAGAGTTCAGAAGCTTTATCATATGGCAAAATGGATACAGAAACCTGGATGGAACATGGAATTATTAGGAGACAATACACATAACAAGCAAGTTTAATTCAACTAAAAAAGAATAGATTGGAATGCATACTTTCCCTCCTTTTGAGATCAACTTGCTAGCTTCTAATTCTAGCTCCTTTGGCTTGCTTTTCAACTCATTGTGCGGAACCTCGCCTTTGTATTCCACGAATGGCCTGAAAGTTTGTCAACTATTTGGCACATTAAACTTATCAAACATGAAATCTACGAGTCAACATCTTAATACTGATCAAAATATAAGATTTATTCAGCCAATTGAAGTGTCTACTACTTGTAAAGATTGGGACATCCTCAGAGCTAATCTAGTATTGCTTTTGCCTCAGTATCGTGGGGTTTCATATGAAAGTTTCGATAGAAATGCAGGTAGAATATTACTCTAACATGCTGCTTGGACAAAACTAAGTATCACTAAGAGAATAAAGTTCCGAATGCCTATAACGCATACCCATCTGGAAAGTGGTATGCTTTTCCCGGCTCCAAGTGATCCCATCCGACATTTCTCACACAGATATCCAGCAAGTGACCGGCTGAATGCAGCCTGCGAAGCAAAAAAATTTAAGCTATATTAACAAGATTGTCCTGCTCAGAATGAATGATAAGCAGCTCGATGGAATTAAGTACACAAGCAAAAGCCCAAATCCAAGATCCGGTAACAGCCACGACAAAGAATTCACAAAAATGTGAACTTACACGAGAGCTAAAATATTTTCTTTATCTTTTGACATCAAAGTTCATCCATTTATATGAATAACGCATTTTTCTTGTCCAATCGAAACGGAGTCGAGCAAGAATACAAACACAATGCATAATAATCAAGTTCAAGAATTGATAACCGGCTAAAAATTATGTCAAAACAATGTAAAATTTGAAAATTTGATACCTTGAGTTGAGCTTGCGCCTACCTTCATCCACAGTTAACAACACTTGAGCACCTTTCTCAATATTCTCATCTTTCCTGGAGTCCTCGAAATGCCCATAGTGATACACCTATGAGAATGAAGTGAAAAAACTCGGTATACAAATTGAAGTAGCAACATAATCAAAGATAGAAAAAAACATCCAACAGATATAAAGAAATTCAAACCAAAAGAACTCACAATTTTGTCCTTGGATCGAACATCCTCAACTATGAACTTGAACAGTGGATTGGAGATGGAACCCTTGTCTGAAGGTTGACCACCCCCTTGTGGGTGGAATATTGTGGAGTCAAGTACCAAAGTTTGCCTGCCATCCTCATTCTTTTTCAAGAACCCATCAATAAAATCATAAAAATATTGAAAACTTTTGATCATACACAAACACACACACGCACCCAGATTATGTGTGTGTTAGAATTAGAAAGGGGGAAAACTTACCAAGAAGGAGGACAGGAGAGTAGCATAGGATTGGAGTTTGAACATGTCTTCATAGTATTCCAGGTTTGTTGGGCTCAGATTTCCATCCATCACTCTTCTTGCCTGTGGGGGGTGTCCGTGTGTCAGTATTCCTGCAGAGACTGTGGGGCGTGTGTGTGTGTGTGTGTGTTAATCTCCAACTTTCCTGGGGAATACTTGAGTGAGAAAGGTCACCTCGTTTTAACGTGTCAGTCGAGGTTCAAATCTTCACTATTATTCGAGATTTAACATAATAATAAGTATGTTTTTATTATTTACAAAATTATTAATATTTTATTAATTTAAACCATCGTTTAATAATTAGCCAAACTGATTACTGCCTATTGGCTTTCTATCTATGCCTTACATTTTTCCATCCACTTTACCCGACTTTTTTATAATTTTTTAATTTAAAAAAATACAGCACAGACAAAATTGATAATTTCAAACTTTTATTTAATAATTACATAATTTTATCAAATATCAAGACTGAATAAATTTTCAAACAACGAACAGATATTCGTGATATGTCATAGCTAATCTACTCTTAATGTAAACATAAAATATCAACTTTTCTTGTATTGTTGTTTGATCGATTAAAATTCGACGTATTTAAGAAAGAATAATTACACTCTCCTCCTGTTTCATGCAATGACACACCAATTCTCTGTTATTTGAAAAATTATATCTTGCATTCCTAAAATTTGCTTTCTTCTAGCAAATAAGTCCCTACATTAGTTAAAATACACAAAATTTGCAAATATTAACAAAAAAATTGGACAAAAATTTATATATACTCTTAATTGACTTATTATTAATTTATTGCAGAAGAGGGAAGTATAATTATCCTCTTATATTAACAAATAAATTAGAGATTAAAGTAAAAATTTACAACTCAGTAAATAATCTGAACAAAATTTAAACAACATTTTGATTACTCTCCTCGCTGCTTACTTTGGTAAAGATTGTTTAAATGTTAGAATATGGCAAAGGGATTCAGGAAAAAACTTCCTCATTACAAAGTATATTGAAAGCCCACTAATTCAAGAAAAGGAGTACAGTACATGAAAATCCAAGTGAACAAAAATATTACAGACACTGTCTATACAACACAAACATATGACATAGTTCTAATGCAAAAACTTTGCGAAATTGATGAATAGAAATTCCAGCATTCGATCTGACAAATGAATGCTGGTTATACTAGTAGTATAACTCAGATCAAAAGACTTAAGGTAGCTCAATACAAAGCAATAAAACTCCAAAACCCAAGTCATTTGACATTATAAGGCAAGTACATTACACGTCAATACGCACACCAAATTCCGTTGCAGGAATACATACAAAATGCAGCAAACTAATCCCATCTCAAGAAACCGTCAATTACAAATCTTTGCTCATAGAGTGCCTCCTGAATATATCATGGGAGACAACTGGGGAGAAAACAAAACGGGGGTACTACAATTCCCATTGTAAAAATCACAAATGATCAAAGGTGATGAATAAGCATCCTTTTTCCATTAACTATCTTCAGCAGACTTCGGTTCTTCTCTTGCCTTCAGTGGAGCAGAAGGAGACGGAGAACCTTCTTGACCCATCTCAGCTCTAAGGTCGTTGATGCTCTGCTCCAATTCATCAATGCGGTTCCCCATCTCATCAAGTAAAACACAGTTAAGGAATTGAAGCTGTATATGTCTCAGTTATTACGAATTTGACTGCATTAGCCATGCTGCGTCAAGGATGGCTGATTTGTGGGCATGTATTTGTCCAAAGTTGAATCTTAAATCATTACAACATTCATTGTATGAATAGTCTAATCTTATAAAAATTCGGTTATAGGTATGGCAGATCATGATGAGCATTGTTAATCCAGGTGCACATATCATTGAAAGTAATACTAACTAGTTTTACACTACATTGCATGCCCATTCTTTCTTTATGCAAACATCTATTTTATGTCTTCATATAGGATAACACAACCAATAACTCGTAATTGAAGGATATTTTTACCAATGATGGACTCCGACATTGTCTGAAACCTAGTTTGCTGCAAAGAGAAAGGAACGTTAGTATAGATACCCAGCGCAAGATTTACTGAATCACGACAAACATTAGTATTAGTTACTCACCATTTGCTGGAGAAGGTTTTGAACCTAAATAATGAAAATAGAGCATTAGTAAAGGTACTGATAACTATTAATCATGCAAGTCAGTATGTGATAATGTGAAAAACCCAAATACCCCCAACCCGCCTCCCAGCACCAAGAAGAGGGCCTCTAAGAAATGTGATAAAAGCATATCCCATAAGAGAGCTTAGAAGTAAAATCACGACAAAATTATACCAGGAAAGTCATCGAACAGGAGGGAAAAAAGAGAAATACAAAGAACATTAGGCAGTTATATGAGGAGTCAATTGGACAGAACTTACAAACGCCGTCATGTCAGCAGTGCTTTGTTTAGTATTATCTGCATCATGCCCATCCTGCAAGCAAAAGCGTGGTGCATTTACTTAAGTATTACTAAGGAACAACACGCTAAACCATTGATAATAAACTTGTACAAACTCACCAGATAACTAACATTTGCAATAAAGTAATAACATAAAATTGGATCACTCAAGTTGACTTCCAAAATGAAAACATACTAGATAACTTAAATTTAAGAGGCAACAAGTATATACTTCAAAGAATTATTACATCTCACACAAACAAATTCACCATATTAACTACTGAAAACAAAACCATATAACCATCTTCATAATTTGGACAAGTTAAGCAATAAGCTCATTGAAACAATTCCATGTCAATATTTCTTAATAGGCCTTCAAATGTTCAGACTTTTGAGCTCATAGAAGCAAAGAGATGTTAAGCCAGCTTACTCATCTTTTACATAACCTACAACTTTGCATTTAGATAAAATTCTAATCAGTGTACAGAGCAGTAAAGTGGCAACAGTTTAAACTGGTGTAGCACTTAACCGCTCCCGATACCCACGGTAGCACAAAATTTTTTTAACATCATATAATATATTTTCCGAAATTCAAAACTCGATTGATAACATAGTAATTCCCACCTGATGTAAGTCAATTAGAATTTGCCGTTCCCCATTCCACTTATTTTACATGAAAATTAAGTCCTCCAATCCACCCTTTCTCCCTCAAATTTCAAGTGAAAAAGAAAGAAAGGGACAATCCCATATTCAAACCAAAACCCGAACAAGAAACCGGAAATTGAAATGCATAATTTACGAATACGCAAAGCAAAACCACACATTTCGATAGGGTTAGCACGGATTAGATCGAACAAACTTCAACAAATCCACAATTGAAGCAGAAATATAAAAAAAAAAAACAATTGGAAAATCAAAATTACCATCTTTCTCGAGCGATTTGTGAGCTGGTACGAGCTTGCGACAACAATCGGAGATGGAACTTTTGTGAGATTCTGCGAATATTTGTGTATTTGAATTTTGAAATATGAGCGGAGATGAAATACTGAACTGGGCTGGGCCGTGCGTTAGATGGGCTTGGGCTCAATTGGTCCAATGGACTGAAAAGTGGACAAAAGAAAGGTCCAATGGGCTCAACAACGGTGATTGGGGAAAAGGGTAATTTAGGAATGTTAAATAGTCAATTCCCAAAACGCCATAAGAAAATCCAATCCTTTAGGAATTCAAGAGGATAGTTACTCGAAAATAGACTTCAAATACCAACGGGATCTTCCAGCTCATATTTCTTGACTGGTTGGATCTTATCCTCCTAATTCGATAAAACTCCTTTTTGGGATAAATTTTTTGAATTTTTAGATGGCGAATGATGTACGTCAACCGTCCTCCCTAAATTCTCGGACATCTTTTGTGGCAGGGTGGCTATCATTAGTTTGGGTTGTCCTATTGGAGTTTTGTCGTATCGACAGAAATTTTTCAACTGGCTATCATTAGTTTGGGTTGTCCTACTAGAGTTTTATCGTGTGTCCATAGAAATTTCCCAACTGTCTATAACTAGTTTGGGTCGTCCTACTGGAGTTTTGCAATGTGTCCACAGAAATTTCCCAACTATAAGGCTATATTAATAAATTTGAATGATGAATTTGATAAAAACAATATTAAACTACTCTACTTTAAGATAATTGAAAATTTAAGAATTTGAATTTTTTTAATTTAAAAATTATCCAAACGAACCCAAATAATTTATTATCGGATTTGAATTTTACGACTCCAAATTCATCAATTCAAATGCAGAATTTTTTTGGCAACTTTAATGATTTATAGGATGACTAAAAAAAATTAAATTATTTATTCAACCAATGAGGAGTGGTCAAACTGAAAGAATTGAGATCTCACCTTCCTTTTTACAGCTCATAGTTATAATTATTAAAAACTATTTCATTATTAATTAATTAAATAATTGTACTCGTAATAATTGAAATCGCACTTGCGTTCTTACGCCACCTTTGCACGTCTTTTGTCTTGGACTATTTTAACCTAAATCTTCATCTACATATATTTCTTTTTATCTCTACTATTAGAAGTTTCTACCAACGTGTTGTAATTGAACTTTCTAGTATTTGAACTTGCGTTGTTTTCAAACAAAGATATTGTGGAATAAGCAGCGGGTGACAATATATTAGCCGTTGTGTCACGTTATTTTTTTATATAAATAATAAATAAATTTATATATTTCAAAATATATTTTAAATAAGAGTGAAATATATAAATAATATATTATATTAGAAAAATAATTTATCAATTATTGTATAATTTGAAAAGTTGAATAAGTCAGTTATCTTATTAGTCGATTGATATTTTTTACTTCACAAAAAATCAATATGGCGATGTCAATAGCCGTTATTTGTGAGTATGGAGACCATTTTCTTTTTATATTAATTATATATATAGGGTATCCTAAGTCGGGTTGGATATTGGGTCCATCCCAATCCGTTCGAGGCATATCTCGATTATATCTTATTTTGATATATATAAAGTGAGGGTTTTTTTTAATCTGATTGTGGAACAATTTAATTTATTGAATTTTTCAAATCTTATATTAATAAACAAATAATAATTGAGTCAGACCCGTTCCAATGAATATTTTAGTGGGATAGGTCCCAAGTCCGTCGCGGAGTTGGCAGGACGAGTCCGCTGCCACTAGTAATGAATAAGTTTAATTAATATTTGGAGTACTTGATATGGAGCTACCTTAATGTCTTGATCGTTAACATAAATACCCCTAACTTTTTGCCTAATACCAAAACAGGTCAAGATTTATGCATTTTCCTTTACGGTCATACAGACTCAATCACGGATCGACCTAAACCCCCGTATGTACAAAACATGATAGCCACCCGATAATTCTTAAATCAGTAGTTCCCATGTAATCATATAACTTAGAAGTTTTAAAATACCAGCCTTACAATCCCATATACGACTTTCACTACGTAATATTCTCTTACAATATTCATACTTCCACCTTTTAGGCCTTGCTAATTGAAGCATCGGATGGTCTTTATGTTATGATTCTTACTGTTTCTTATCTTGCGAGTCAGGTTTTCTTAGATTTCAAGCTTATTTAATTCTTCTTGGATCTCCTTATTCAGACCATAGTTTTAAATTCGAACATACATCAATATTAATTTGCAAAAAATTAAAATCTTTGAATTGTTTCCAACATATTTTGTAGTAATAGTTTGTAAATAAAGGATCAAATAACATACATCATATCATATCATATATTAGATTATTTTATAGGGAAAAATGCAAGCAACCCCCTTGTGATATTGCAAATGAACAAATTACCTCCTTAAGAGAAAATAAATAGCGATTTACCACCCTATATTTTTTAAAATATAACAACTTACCCCAATAATTTTTAAGATGAAGCAATTTACCTCCCTATATAAGGAGGTAAATTGATTTATTTTAAAAAGTATAGAGGGGTAAATTGCCATATTTTTTTTGTAAGGAGGCAATGTACTAATTTTCGATATTATAGGGGGTAAATTGCTATTCACCTTATTTTATATGATGTGATATAATTTATATATTTCTTTTTATACTAATATATATAAGAAGAGTCCATGAATTAAGGGACTATAAACACCCCAGAATTTATTTTTACATATTCTCTTACGAAACTTTTTACCCAAATCAAAGTCCAATCAATCCAACTAAAGTGTACTATTAAAACTAGATTTTTTAATTTAAATTTTGGTAAATTTCAATAACCTCCCCTGATATTTAGCATAATTACAAATACTCCTAATTATTTGAAAATTTATCAGTACTTCCTGATTTTAACGGTTGTCTAACAATTAGCCCAATCCGTTATGTTTTCATCTATTTTTTATGGTAAATTGACCAAAATGCCCTTGTAGATTGAAAGTTATAATTTTATTTATTTTTTTTAAAAAATATTTTTTTATGAACTAAGTGGATAATTTTTCATAATTTTTTCATTTTTTCCATCCATCCCCTTCGATTTTTTTATAAGTTTTTAATTTTTTTTTAAATAAAAAATACAGTAAGGGCAAAGTTGATAATTATATACCTCAATCTAAGGATTACATAATGTTATCAAATATCAGAGGATATTTGTAATTTTTCAATAACAAGGGGGTATTCGTAATTGTGTCAAACCTCAGGAGAGATCGTTGAAATTTATCTTTAAAATTTTATGTATTTTACCAACAAAATTAAAATTTAAACATATGTGTGCACCATATCTATACTTAAAAAAAAAAAAAATAGCTACACTCGCAAATTGCCATTGGTGACATCATTACACTAATTTTTAAATATGACCATTACACTCCTAATTAGATCATTTAAAAATCAACTATAATTAATTTTTTTTTTATAAAAGTGATTCCACGTTATTTTAATATCAATACATTAATTTTTTTGTTGTGTTGATAATATTTTTAAATTAAATTTTTATAAAAATATAATTTATAATTTATATATTTTATTTTATTTATAATATATTTTAAAATATAAAAAATTATTTATTATATACATAAAAATAACATGTCGCCAGGAAAGCTCAATAGCCCCATCTTAGGCAAAAACTTCAAAAAGTAATGCTCTTTATTAGTGCATGATACTGCATGTGATAAGTAAGATCCAAACTGACTTTCTTGATGAAACACACACACACACACACACACATAAAAATAAATAAAAGAAAAATGAAGCATAAATAAATACAAAATAAAAATAAATACGTAAAAGACAAAAAAGGGGAAAAGAAAAAGAGAAAAAAAGAAAAAATTGGCTGTCTGAAACCCAAATTTCATATTGTTCTTACCTTCTCCAATTTTCTTACATCCTTCACCGTTCCACTCTCTTGCCACTCTCCACCGACACAATTCACCTCTTTTCCCTAAGAAAACCCATCTCAGGTTCCCTCCAAGATCCCACTTTTCTGCAATATTTTTCCACGAATTGCATTCCCAGGTTATGGCGGAATCGCAGACCCCAGTTCCCCAGTCCCATTGATTTACTTTGAGAAGAGTCCTCAATTTTTGAATCTTGAATTTGCGGCATCTGATACTGCGAATCCCCGATCAAGATTTTAGCTCGGAGGCGCATTCTTGATCGCAAT
>NC_026147.1:720907-753019 GCF_000512975.1 Sesamum indicum | reverse complement strand
TGGGCCGGCTCCTGCCCCCGCGTCGGCCCCGCCAGTTCCAGCGGCTGCTGCGCAACGGTAAGCTAACCCTTCTATGCCTTTTCCTTACTGTGATAATGTTGCGTGGAAATCTGGGCGCCGGAAAGTTTGGGACGCCGGAGAAAGATCTCGATGAGCTCCGTGAAACCTTTTCCTACATCCGCAAGAGGGTCGAGCCTCGGCGGGTTTTGGAGGAGGCGACGGTGGTGGCTCAAGGGCAGCAGAAAGCGACTGATAGTACGGGAAGTGGGACCAATAACTATGCTGAATTTGATATAACTAAGATTTTGAAGGATGAGGATGATGGGGTTCCAGAATTTAAGCGGGATCCATCTCAGCCGTATAGTCTTGGGCCGAATATATCCGATTGGGATGAGCAGAGAGCTGAATGGTTGAAAAAGAATCCGGATTTCCCGAATTTTATTGCTGAGAATAAGCCTAGAGTTCTATTGGTTACTGGTTCTTCTCCGAAGCCGTGTGAGAACCCGGTGGGAGATCATTACTTGTTGAAGTCGATAAAGAATAAGATCGATTATTGCAGGCTTCATGGAATTGAGATCTTTTACAATATGGCCTTGCTAGATGCTGAAATGGCAGGGTTTTGGGCTAAGCTGCCGTTGATTCGGAAGCTTTTGTTGTCGCATCCGGAGGTGGAGTTCTTGTGGTGGATGGATAGTGATGCGATGTTCACAGATATGGCATTTGAGTTGCCATGGGAGAGGTATAAGGACCATAATTTTGTGATGCATGGGTGGAATGAGATGATTTATGATCAGAAGAATTGGATTGGTTTGAACACCGGGAGTTTCTTGTTGAGGAATTGTCAGTGGTCGTTGGATATTCTTGATACGTGGTCGCCAATGGGGCCTAAAGGAAAGATTAGGGAGGAAGCTGGGAAGCTTTTGACGAGGGAGCTCAAGGATAGACCAGTTTTCGAAGCGGATGATCAATCTGCTATGGTGTATATATTGGCAACGCAGAGGGAGAAGTGGGGGAATAAGGTTTATCTTGAGAATGCATATTACTTGCATGGTTACTGGGGGATCTTGGTTGATAGGTACGAGGAAATGATTGAGAATTATCATCCAGGTCTTGGTGATCATCGGTGGCCCCTTGTGACTCATTTTGTCGGTTGCAAGCCTTGTGGGAAGTTTGGAGATTATCCAGTCGAGAGATGCTTGAAACAGATGGACCGTGCATTCAACTTTGGAGACAATCAGATCCTGCAGATGTATGGCTTTACTCATAAGTCACTTGCCAGTCGGAGAGTGATAAGAATCCGGAATGAGACGAACAACCCTCTTGAAGTGAGAGACGATCTTGGGTTGCTTCACCCTGCATTTAAAGCTGTGAAGGTGTAATCTTCATGAATACGCATAAAAGGAATTAATCGTAATTAAATTTGGGATGCGGATGCCCCTTTTACCTCACGATTTTTTGTTTGGTGGATTTTGATTATAGTACATGTTGTTCTGTATCCTGTTACTTATGACATGGTTATCAAGCCTTGGTTGCTGTATTCCTTTATTTAAAGCAGTTGTCCTGTGAAATATTACTTCAATTACAAAATTTGAGCTGGTTACTGTATTTCGCCATAATGGCGATTCTCATGTGACATATAGTCGTTCAAGTTACATGATCTTAAGTGAAAAAGGATACTGTGATTTATGGAGGGTAGAACGAACTTATCATTTGGTTTGACTTACCGTTATCTAGTTTCTGATATTACGTTCGTAAATCCGTTCTGTGTGTTTGCTGTCTAAGAGGAATACCGACATATGTCTGCAGCTTCGCTGCAATAGCTTGGGGTAATTGCAATCATACTGGCTCGTTAAAGGATTATTGATCTATCATGGCTTTAAGTTCTCGTCCAGTTTTCATCATTGGCTTGCTTGAATCCTTTGGAAATGAAGCAAAAGAAACTTGACATATGATATTCTTGAATCTTGACGCCCTTCTGCGAAAATGCACAATTGTGTTCTAGAGATGAATTACATATAATTTTATGTTTGATGTAGGTTGATTTGTCATTTATGTTAGCTGTTGCAATGATTGCAAAAGAATTTTGAGTGCTGCAGTGAACTATTTGTATCACATTATAGAGTGCTTTTGCTTGTTGGGCTCAGCTTTTCTATTTGCATTCCAATTTGAGCCAAAGAATTACTCTTTTTGAAGTGTCTAGCTCAATTAAATTAACAGGTTCTTGTGAATCGTTTTATGTTGCATTAGCATATGGTGCCCAGATTTATGCTGTCGCAAGGTTCACAAGAAGGTAGCAGCCCTGTGTTAGAATTTCTAATATCTCCGACTTTTGAAGGAGAATGGATCGTTTGGATAAACACAGATAGTTCTCAGATTCTTGAACCTGGAATGCAGCCCATGATTTTCTCAGTTTCTTCAAAGTTCATGTTCCAGCAATGGTAGTTCATCTTTCCTGTTTCTATGTCTGAGCAATAAATACCCGAGGAACTGTTTGTATTACCAAAAGGCTTGTATCATTTGCCATTTTGCTGCTGCTGAAGAACGGGAGTTCTTTAGGGAGCAATGCCTTGGAGACAACATGCTTACTGAATTTACAGCTACACAAGTGTCTGAGACTCTTGTCTGTCTCATTGCACTAACTCAGGATTCTAATGCTCTGTCGACATCTATTGAACCCTAATAGGATGCCACAACAACTCATTTTTTCCTCCTCCTAATCTTTCTTTGCTGTCCCCATTCCATCCGTGGTTGTCCATACAATCCTGCTGCCCTGTGCTGCAAACTCCATAGAAAAAAGACGTAATGTAACTTGAGATTCCAACCAACATGGGAAACAGACTGAGTGGTATTTTAGAACAAGTCTTTTGCCTTAATTGTATATTGCTAACAAGTGATATTGGTTCTAATGCAAGAATGGAGAAGCAGAGACCAATACCAACCAGTGACAAAGATTTATGGTTCAAGAACACATTAAGATTGAACTGAGATAGAGATGTAAGATGAGTATATGCTCTCACAGATTCTGATACGAGGAAGGAAGATATCTTGGGATGAGAACAATTGATATATTTCAGTAACTATACCGCAGCAAGGTGGCAAAAGTGATAATACCAGGATATGCCCTTTTCGCCCCTTTAACGTGCACAGTTTGACAGGCGAAGTCTTGATATTGCTGGGTCATTGTTTTAAGATACGATGTAAACAAAAGCAATATGTGAGCAATGTAGTTCTAAGATGATGTTTCAAAATCTCACAGTTATTTACATAATTGGAATCCTTGATTAACTCTCACATTTGCAGCAGCTTTCAGGTCTAATGCAAGCCAAAGTTTTTAGTATCAAGACTCTGCAATGTATGCATAGAAGTCATACACATTAAGACGCGATTTGACACCTTATGCAGTTAATTTCCTAGGGCTGGGAAGAATGGATATACCATAGTTAACAATGCTGAATGATTAACTTCATTCCCCTTTAACATGAGATCAAATAAGCGAGGGAAACTACCTGGAATATACAGATGGGATTGGACTTGAAGGTGTCTATTTCCTCTCGATCCATCAGTTTCCCGCAAACCTTGCATGCTCACCAAACTTCCAGAGGAATGTGGATCCTCCAGACTCTTGATTCTGTGCACTGCGCTTTTTGTACTGTTCCATTAACGCCTCTCAGCTTTGCTGCTGAGGTCTGTGGATTTGGAAGCATTTCATATTCATATTTTCTAGTGATATACACAGCCCTTTCTTACAAGTCAAATTATTAGTGAAGGATTACAACATTATATAACTCAAGATGGAATGTAGTATATGTTAACTAGCAAGCGCGTCAAGGGAAGAAGACGTGCTCTTGGCTATACGGTTTATAGTGTTTGAGCAACTTCTTTCTTTTTATGTTTTTGTGTATAGAGTAGTTGAAATTGCTTTCTCCTCTGCACGCGCTTCTTTTCTACTTTGTAGCTGTTAGATTAATTCTAAGGATAGCAGTTGATTAGTTGAGATAACAGTTTAGTAGTTGATCATTGTTAGCTCTATAAATAGAGCTGCTGTACTTAGCTAAATATACCATACTTAGCTAAATATACCACCAGATATATACAAGAGAATTTCACATCCAAGAGAAAGCTACCGTTGCTGGTTTTCTTGATTTCCATGTCGGTTTACAATATGTTTGCTTGCATCTCTTCACATACTTTCTCATTTCTTCATACAGTTCGCGAGGAAGTATGAAATAGTTACAGTTCTAACCATGACGAGCCCTACCAAACAAGAAGATAAAGCAAGAAAGCAGAAACAGATTGAGAGTAGAGGCCACTGATAATCCACGCACCGTATTGATGTCATATGTGCTTGATGGCACAAATTTCCTCCTTTCGTGGAGTCGTTCCATTAAAATTGCCTTAAGGGCAAAATGAAACCGGGTTTCATCAACTATAAAAACACTAAACCTGAAGAATTAAATGAAGGATTTGAACAGTGGGAAAGGGCGGATGGGATGGTCATTTCTTGGATTCTCAACTCTATATCCAAGGATATTGTGGGATCTTTTCTGTGACATAACTAGAGATCTTTGGCTGGAATTAGAGGCAAGATTTGGGGTCAGCAATGGACCCATGGTCTATCAGTTGCAGAGGGAAATTGCATCTGCTACACGAGGAACTCTCTCTGTTTCCGCCTACTTAAGAAACTCTTGGATGAATTGGGGTGTTTGGTGGCTACTCCATCATGCACTTGTGATGCCTCCAAAGAAAAAGCAAACCTGTACCAAAGGGACCATCTCATGCAGTTCTTGATGTATCCAAGGCTTATGCCATTGTGCTGCGAGTAGAAAGACGGAGAAAGGTGAGCTCCACCTATGGGAACCCTTAAAAAAGTATGGCTATGCAGGCAAGAGTCTTTGGAGGTACAAATACCAGAAATCAATGGAAGAAAAGCCACAACTGTACGCACTGCACTAAGACGAGACATTTAAAACAACATTGTTTGGCTTTTTGAGATTTTCAAGATTGATATCATGCTGGTTTAACTATTACAAACTACACATTTACATTGTAATATACCTCAAACGACTCAAGAGTTCGCGCAATAGTGTAAGGTTCTAACTATGTTCACATGTGTAAACTTAATTTATTTAGAGGAAAGTGCCATTTTTATTTTTTTTTAACACCTAAAGGTGTAGGAAGCTTTTTGTGGTCCCTATCACTTCTTCATTGAAATTTAACTAACAGTTATCGCCACATCATTACTGCAACAAAATCATAAAAGGAGGAGTACTACTCCTTTATATTGTAACAATTTCTTCCAGCGACGTCATATTTTGTGTTTCTACTGCCATCTTCTTTTGATTCGTCTTGTCCGAATTCTTGGACAACAAGCGTTGTTCCTTTGTTTCATCACTCGATTTTTCTCCTCTGAATTCTTGAACAGGTAATCCGGTTGCTCGTCCACAGGGAATTGATTTCTAGGCAGTCTGGTCGGAGTGGCCAGCTCCTGTAACAGTTGTTCTGCAGATTCTGTATCAACAGGACTGCAATTGATTAAGCAGATATGGTCGCGAATCTTCAAAGGACTGGCAAACTTCTCTTTACACACATGAGAAGTTCCTCGGAATCGATCATCGTAGCAAACATGTTTATAACCAAAATTACACATTCTTACAATAAAAAATGTGGATGATCATAAACATGTGCAAGCTACAAATGAATAACTCGTGGTAGTAAGATTTCAATTTTATATGTGATGAGGGTAATTATGTCACAGAGGTGAAAAGGACAAAAATATCCTCCAACTGTTATAAGATTTACTGAAAAGAGTAAGATCCGTGCAAAAACTGACCGACCCGACCCGCCTGACCTGATTCAGAAAGGAAGACCCGATTTAATAGCCGTTAGATCATTTGACACTAAGACGCCCAGATGATACGTGGAGCCATCCTATACGGTATTATACACTATAAATATTGCCAAATATGAACATTTAAGGCAAATGTATTTAATGCAATTTTAATCGTATTTGCTCTCCAAAAGATCGAACCCGACCCCACTTTTTCTAACTTAAACATTGTAGGGCCTTAGTTGGGGGGCTACCCAACAAGCCTAACGTGTTTTCTGTTCTCAGAATCCGATATCAGGAAGTTCGAAGAGGGTTCAACGACCCAAGTATCCAAGTTCAACGACTCGACCTCTATCTTGCGACCTGCATCAATATGAATTATGGGATTATTGTTATTTATAAGTCATGGCAAAGAATCACAATGCTTATCATATTTCTTTTAAATAAATCGATTAAAATTATATTATGAATTTTGAGCATTAGTAATTGATATACACTAATTATCAGTATTTATATCATGAATTTCACTCATTAATCAATCACCAATTACTAATATTTACATCATGAATTTCAATTATTAATATTAATTATATATAACTAATTTACTAACTATTGTATAATATTAAAGTAAATCAAAAGTCACATATTGATAAATGATGAGAATCGAAGTGCATAATTTTTTGATTATGGAACTTCAATCTCACGAACTAAATTAGACTTAATTGATTGTAAATGTTTATAATTGTAAGCTATAAATTTTAGATTTATCACAAAACTAAAATTGTGGATATGGACCAAAAAGAAAAGAAAACAAAAGAGATTTCATTCGTATTTACAAATATGCGATATCATATTTTGGAAGGAGCTCTTAGTAGAATCTAAGAACGGTTAGGTTGATTGTCCACAATTTCCCAATTAATTTCGTCGATTTGCAACCCTTTTGCCCTAATCCGGAAACCCAGTTCAGATTTTGGCGCTAAGTACAAACATTTGAATGAATCGGCGGTCTTCAAAGTTTGGGTCTTGTATTCTGCTAGCCCTTAGCTTATGGGGGCTTTAACCAGTATCAATCGGAAGCGGGCTGACGATTACTGCAAATCCCTAGTTTCAATTTCACCTCCATTTGATCAATCATACGGTCACATTTCAAAGAAACCCAAGCGTTCAGCTTTTGCCAACCCGGGACGGAATTGGCCGCATTCTATTGTTTCAAGACTTCATTTGTACCCTGATTCGAAGCCGAGGTTTTCGAGAGAAGTTCATGCTCCAGTTCCAGTTAGGCTTTCGAGATTTGGGTCTTGTTCTCAGACAAAGAAAGTTGGGGGCAGTGCTGGTTTTGAGGAGAGTTCAGCTGGGAATATGGGGAACTGTTTGGGAATTCAGTTTCAGTATGAGAAGGTGAAAAATGGAGCAATCCAAAGTTTGAACTTCTGTTGGAAAGATAGTGAACTGTTTGTTGGGGAAGACAAGTTAAATGAGGTAATTCAGATTGATGATGCTGAAGATGAGAACCGAGTTGATGTGTCAGATGATTCGAGTGTTGAGGAGGTGAGGATTGTGGATGTTTTGGGGCGTAAGTGGAAGGACGGGTATACGGCTGTGGAGAATTCACCGGAGCAGAAGTTAGGAATGGTGGAGAAAGATTTGAGGTCTTTGGATTCATCTGTGGTTAATTATGTAAATAATCCGGATGAAAAGGTAGATGGTGTGGAACAGATGATGGATGTAATACTGTTGGATGAGGAACCTAACGCTTTGCATGTGCCTGTCCACAAGAAGTTGTATGATTCCGCCAAGGGGAGAGATGGAAAAATAAAGAGCTTAGAACTTGAGATAGAATACAATGAAAAGCACCGTCAACGGTTTCAGTTATTGCGGTCTCAGGAGAAAAGAGAGCAAATTAGGAAGGTGACCTTTTCTTATTGCTCTCCATGAAGAAATGTCATTTTACTCAATTTTGTGATTCGTACAATTTATCGCCCTTTATAACAACAGCATAATAATATTAGGGTGGGGTTTAATTTATTTTCAGGATGTCGTTGAGGAATGTTTCGTGCCTCTTACTGAGGAGGAAGAGGCTTTGGTTGCTCATGCGTTATCCAGTTCCAACAGGTATTATACTTCGTCTGCAGTTGAAGTAGATTCCAATGTTCTACTTGTTTATGTATTTTGTTCTACTTAACTTTTACAGGAGAAAGGTTTTGGTGAGTCATGAGAATTCTAATATTGATATTACCGGAGAAAACTTACAGTGTTTGAGCCGTGGAGCATGGCTTAATGATGAGGTAAAGTTTTGTCTATTTCACCTGGAAATTGGAATGGAATGATATCTAGGAGATTTTACTTAGCCTGAGAAAAATAACTTCAGAAGCTTGGTATCATTCGTGTACTCATCCTACTTTGCAGGTCATCAATTTGTATCTTGAATTGTTGAAAGAAAGGGAAAAAAGAGAGCCTCTCAAGTTCTTGAAATGTCATTTCTTTAACACTTTCTTTTATAAAAAGGTCTGTTCTCTCACATGCACCTTTCAATGTCCTTATCAGCAAAATATGTTGCAGTATTATGTACACTTTCAACTTCACATATTTGATGCCCGTAATCTTATCCCCCTTTATTCTTAGAAAAATACTTTCATGCCCTTAAACATTTTGAAGAGCTCTGAGATTTTGCCTTTTCCATGCAACTGATGTATCTGTGTAAGGTTAATATGTCAATAATAGTTGCTTATGTTGATATCCCCTCTATCCTGGGTAGAAAATCCTCCATAGGCTTATCTTGGAATACTCTATCAGATCATACTTTTTCCTAATTCTTGGATTTTTGTTCAAAAAGGACTTTTCATCTAAAAGAATCAAAATATAAAAATGTTCTGATGTTCTAATTTGTTTATTATATTTGAAGGGTTAATTACACTTAAACCTCCTTTGAAACTGCGAAATTACATTTTCCCCCAAAGAAGTTTGAAAAGTGCACTTACATCCCCTCCAGAAACTCATTGTTTACCCGTGACACCCTGTCGTTGGAGTTTGGAAGAAAAATGACGATGTTAGCAAAAAAATTACATAAAATTTTCAATTTTACCCCTCATTTAGAATTCCCATATAATAATTTTGAACTTATAAGAGAAAAATATAATGATGTTAACATCACCCTCTCTCTCTCTCACACTCTATATATATATTATATTTATCCCTTTATAAGTATAAAAATATACATGGGAATGGTAAATGGGGCAAAATTGAAAATTTATGTAAATTTATTTTCTAACGTCAACATTTTTCGTCCAAATCCTAATGGAAGGGGATCGGGCGTAATGGAGAATTTTCGGAGGGGTATAAGAGGAGAATTTTTGGAGGGGGTGTAAATGTTATTTGAAAACTTCTTTAGGGGAAAGTGTTATTTCACATTTTAGATGGGGTCTAATTGTAATTAACCCTATACTTGAATGCTCTTGTGCAAGAGGAATTCTGGGGTTGACCACAAAAGAGTAAGAAAGGACATGCAATGGGTTGAGGGTGTTAAGTATTTGGATATATTCCACTTTATGATCTTAATTACAGTAATAAATAGAGAATTTCTCATAATCTTGTTACTAGGATGTGTTGATTGGGATAGATTGTTTGGTCTTTTAAGCTCAAACAGCTGTACGTAATTCACATGATAAGTTGTACCATAATTGTTTTCCTGTATTGGATAATTAATGCCAAAATGAGATTCTGGGACGGTCACGATGCAGACTGTTCCATGTAGAAAGGCCTCTGCCACCATTTTAAGTTTCTTAAACTTGAAACATCTCGACGGGTTCATTCATATGTGTGAAATTTGTCTTTTGCTGATCCTAGTCCGTGTTGTGATTGTACCATGTGTATTGATCTTTAATGGACACATATGAGATTTTAGTACTTGTATTTCTCCATTACAGAATGCATAGTTTGCATTTCTGAATCTTCTGTTTTTGTTATTTATTTTTTCTCAGCTCATCAGTGGTAGAGATGGCTACAACTTCCAATCAGTTAGAAGATGGACTACACAAAGAAAGCTCGGATATAGCCTCTTAGATTGTGAGAAAGTAATCTTTCGAGCATTCAACATTTTTAAGTTCAATTGTTGCCATCAAATTATTTCTCCCCTTCTTTATAAAGAAAAAAAAATATTTCCACAATTTATCTCAGTCATATTTCTTGTTTTTGTTAGATATTTGTACCCATCCACAAAGAAGTACATTGGTGTTTGGCAATCATCAATAAGAGGGATAAAAAGTTTCTGTATCTTGATTCATTGAAAGGAGTTGATAATCAAGTGCTGACTGTACTGGTATGCTTGCCCTTATGCTTAAGATTTTATTTACTGAACTTAAATTGTGAAACAATGTGCTCCTATTTTAGGTTCCTTATATATTATTTATTGTGAGTATTCAGAAGAAGAACTTGCAGAAGGTTTGATGGCTAGACAAAATAATTAGTGCCAAAAGAATAGTCAGATCTAGTAGTTTGATAGTGAGGACACTACTGGTATCACAAATCATGCTCTATCGACAATTAAATCATGATTGAAATGCCAAGAAAAATATTAGGAGAACTACATACATTGGTACTCTTGATGAAAACAATGACGGGAATTGTGGGTTGTCCAAAGCAGATGTTGGTGGAGATGCAGAAGCGGAGCCTTGTACTTTCTTAAGAGAAGGAAGGTGAAAATTACTTAAATTTCCATGGTAAGAAAAGATTACACTGACATATCAAAGGTAAAAGATAAATATATGCAAAACTAGAGTTGCAGAGAGAAGGAAAGAGAAACAGGGAAGACAGAGAGTGGAAAGGAAGGGAAGAGTTGCAGTGGAGATGGAGAAAATGGCAAGGAATACGTTAAGGTTTCTAACATTCTTTTATTCTAATGATTAACTGTCTAAAGATTACATTTATTCTAATGTTTTATGCACGTGCGCACAGACACACATGTAATTATGAGGAACCACATGAAACTGCTTTTTCTGGCTTTTGGTCTGTTTTTCCCTTTTCAGCCAGCTGGGTTGGGGTGGGGGGCTGTTAAGTTAATTAGGTAGATTTATAATATTGCTTGGATGTGAACTGAGTGATTTGCTCATATGGAAAAGTTCGTTACGGGAGAACCTCCTTGTAATGATGAACTCTTCTGTATTGACCTTCATAAGATTGCTGAAAAATCTGCAATGGACCAGGGAGTTCCCTACCATGTATTTATCTTTGTGATTCAGAGCTAGAGTACCTGGTTATTTTTCTTTGCCATAGCATGACTCATATGTAAAGGTACAAGTGCAGGCTAGGTACTATGTTGATGAGGTGAAGGACAAGAGTGGAGAAGACATTAATGTTAGTTCATGGGAGCAAGAACTTGTCTCGAACCTTCCGGACCAGAAAAATGGGTGAGTTGTGGTATCTTTTCATCCTGAAATTGTGAGAAATTTCAGAGCCTGATTTTCTTCTGAATCATTAAATTGGATTAATGCATCTCGAATTCCTGATTTAACTGAGTGAACTTGAAATAGTAAATGCTTTCAATGACTGTGTGCTAAACTTGCTCTTGAGTTATAGCGCCATCTCGTGGCTCTACATCTTTGTGGAAAGACTGCTATACTGCTTGGGTTGGAGTGCTTTTGCTGGTTATCTTTTCTTTAGCAATTAAAATTTATGTTCAGTGAGGAATAAAAAGATAGGAACTCATAATCACTAAAAATAGAGTTTCTGTCAAATAAAACATTCAGGACATAACCACCGTTCTCAGACAAACTTATTAACCGACGACGACCCTGGAATTATTTGTACTCTTTTGACTTCTCATTTTACATTGGAAAATATGTTAATAATATCATACTCTCTTTTCTACTTGGTCAAGATGATTTAAGTTCTGTTCCTATATTGCATATTTGTTGAGTTCTATGATATTTTCAATAAAGAGAGTTCACATCACTTATTCTTGGCTATCGAAAGAATCCTTGAACAATAAATTGGCGTTCTTAATTATGGTAAAACTGCTCGTTCAAACAGGTTCGACTGTGGCATGTTTATGATCAAGTACGCAGACTTCTATAGCAGAGACATAGGACTATGTTTTAACCAGGTAAGTCTTACACCGGCAACTTGTATCTAAATCCACCTCTCTCCTCATTTCTATTATACGTCCAATGGTTGAAACCTATGTTAGACATAAAAATCTTGCTCGTGGTCGTCTTCTGTGGTTCTTTTACGTGCAGAAATTGTTGTCGTATTTCACTAATGTTTTTTGTAGTTTCATCGTTGAAGTTTGTGTTTGCTTCATTTTAGGGAAACATGCCATATTTTAGGCGGAGAACAGTGAAGGAGATCTTGAAGTTGAGAGCCGAGTGATGAATAAAGCGACTGCCCGTCATCCTCCCATTGCCATACCCCGAATGTTCATTTGTTCAATGCCAGAGAGAAGCATCTGTTGAACATGGCTTCTTTGAAGGATTGATTGTCATAATCGCAACGTATCGATGTTGTTGGGCCGGTTATACTATTTCATTGGGCCTAGCATGGTTTTTTGGGTCAATGTAGACCCGTAAGTGTTGGGCCGGCACAATACCTGTAATGAATCAATAGGGAACAAAGGAATTTGTGAGCTGGAAACATATTTTTAATCCTTTAACTTGAAACCAGCAGATGGAGTATATTCGATTCATGTGCATAATTTTAATTTTTATTATAATAATTTGAATAAAAGTATTGAATAATTAATCTACATTGACAAAATAAATTAATTTTTTGATGGGTATGGATAAAAAATTATTGATAAGATTAATTTACTTAGAGAAAGATATTAATTTATGAAAAAAAACTTAAAGGGGTATTTTAGGATATTTATATTTTCTCAACTAATGCAGTTCCTCTAATATTCTTATGGATTTGGCTCAAAGAGATTCCAAAATCGAAAAAGAAGAAAGAGAACTCAAAAAAAAAACAAAAAAGAAACGCCAAATAGACCTTAAAGGGCCTAAGCTGTTTCCAAGAAATTCAATCTGAATAAAGGCCAGCGAGTTATAGAAACCCAAAATTCAGGCAAAAAATGTCCTCGAAAATAAAAAACTGACCCAGAAAAATCAAAGTGACCCAAAAATCCAAGAACGCTGCGCACGCCTATAGGAAAGTTTAGGGTCTAAATTTTTCAAATCAAGTAGAAGCTTATATCATGTGATGTACACAAAAAAAAAAAAAAGTTTCCTCTCTCAATCTCACCCATTTTATACTTTCTTAATCTTGTCCTTTTTTTGTTTTAATAATTTTGTATTTTAATTACATCCGAATAACTATATTTTGTCAGCATAAAAAGTATTATTAATATTTAACGATATTAGTAATGTTTCTTGTAATTAAACTTAGGATAATAATGTTAATTATCTTTCAGAAAAAGTATGAGCTAGATTTTATTAGCGTTGTGATTACCGCTATCGATTAATTCGACCTTATTACCCTTTTAAAAATAAAAAAAAAAATTGGAGAGGTGCAAATGCGTATCTGAGTGGAAAAACAGAGAAAGGGATCCCTTTACTTCAAATTTAAGTAATAATGATGTATGTGCATCCACACATTCTCCTCTGGCGTGGTGATGATTCACTTTCTCTTCCCTCTTCCCTCTCTCTCTCTCTCTCTTACTCGGCGGGGGATTGCAGCTCAAAGATGAAGGTGTAATAAGCACCCTTTTCAGGCTAATCTTGAATGAATCATGAATGATCTCGCAAGAGTACAAGGCCCTTTTGGTGTGGAATCATATCGTTTGCATGCTTGTATCCTGACTTTGAATGAGATCCTAATGTGGGTTTTTTTTGGTCTTTTTTGTAATAATTAGGTGAAGTTTAATTTGTTAGGAAATCCAGGGTGGACTGGGTGTTGAAAATGATGGTTTTCATGTGGTGGTGTGAGAAGTTCTTAGGTGAATTCGGAGGTTGAATTTTGGGGCATTCTTGAATTTTGGATTGGTTGTAATTTTCCATGTGTGTGTTCGTTAAGGCTGAAAAGTTGTTATGAATGGTAACAAGGATGAGGCGTTGAAATGTGTTAGTATTGCCAAAGATGCTATTGCAGCTGGTAATCAACAGAGAGCCCTTAAATTTCTCGGAATTGCAGCACGTCTTAATAAGAATTTGCCTTTGGACAATCTGTTTGCTGCATGCAAGAATCTCGATTCGTTTGATGCTTCTTCTGATGATGTGAAGAAGGTTTTTAAGGTGAAAGGTGATATGGGCTTAGTTAATGGTGATGGAGTTTTGAAGGGGGAGAAGAATTACACGGAGGAGCATGTGGACTTGGTTTGGCAGATTAAAAGTAAGAAGGATTATTATTTGATTCTTGGTTTGGAGAGGAGTTGTTCTGTGGAGGAGATTAGGAAGGCATATAGGAAGTTGTCGTTGAAAGTTCATCCTGATAAGAACAAGGCACCGGGCTCTGAGGAGGCATTTATGAAAGTTAGCAAGGCATTTAAGTGTTTGAGTGATGATGAGTCAAGGAGACAGTATGACGAGATGGGCTTTGTAGAATAGTTTGAGTATAATGAACGGCATAGTGGTAGTTGGAGTTGGAGAAGAACTGAGAGTGACTTCTCTAATGATGTATTTGATCCTGATGAGGTTTTCAGCGCATTCTTTGATCATTGTGATATGTTTGGGAATGTTCATTTTTACAGGCATAGAACAGCTAATGCTGGTGATGAGATGGGCTCGGTAGATGAGTTTGAGTACAATGAACAGCATAGTGGTAGACGGAGGTGGAGGAAAACTGAGAGCTCTGATGATGATTTTGAACCGGATGAGGTTTTCAGGGCATTTGTTGGTCATGGTGATATGTTTGGGAATGTTCATTCTTACAGGCATAGAACAGCTAATGCTGGTGATGGGATGGGCTTAGTAGATGAATTTGAGTATAATGAACAGAATAGTGGTACACAGACGTGGAGAAGAACTGGGAGCGACTTCTCTGATGGTGATTTTGATCCTGATGAGGTTTTCACAGCATTCATTGGTCATCGTGATATGTTCGGGAATGTTCATCTTTACAGGCATAGAACAACTAATGCTGGATATCATCAAACGGAAAGTTCTGGTGGTGCTGGGCCTAATCTCAGACTGCTTCTTCAGCTACTACCATTTTTGGTGATCATTCTGCTCATTTATTTGCCGTTTTCAGATCCCGAGTACTCATTGCAGAAGAACTACTCCTACCAGTTTAAGAGAATGACAGAGACAAACGGGGTGGAGTTTTTTGTTAAGTCGGCTGCATTTGACGAGAGTTATCCGGTCGGAAGCCCTCGCCGAAATGACATTGAACATAATGTGATAAAAGACTACAAAGATATGCTTGGACGTTATTGCCAAATTGAAATGCAGAGGCGTCACTTGAATATGCAAATTCCTACTCCTCATTGCGACAGACTTGAAAGACTGGTGGCTTGAAAGTTAAGGTGAGATCAAATATTTCCGATGTATGCACTTTTCATTCACCTATGCTGAGCTTTATGTTTCAATCGTATATTATAGTTTTTGCAAGAGCATTGTGTTTCTCTCGTTTCGTACATGTAATGCTCTGTTTGAGTTGGCAACTGAGAATTCCATAGCTCTGTTAACTTAAACCATTATAGATCCGAACCACTTGTATCCTGAGAAGCTTACTGGTCGAAAATCCCATTTGGCTGATTTTCTCTTCTCATTCACCATAAGTCTTATCTCCATTGGGTACTTTATGTTTCGTATAGACAAAGTCGTATTTCACATTCCCTTTTCTTAAGTAACCAGTCAAGAAAGGGAAGTTGAGTGTTTCCAGTTGAAGGTGTTTTGTGGATTGAACTAAATAAAACAGTTCATATGTCACACATTCAACACATTGTAGATTAATAAGTTCAGAGTTTATTGCCTGTCTTTGTTACTAATAAGTTTGTACATCTCTTTGACAGTTTATTTGTTTGATCTTACGTTGTTTTATCATCGCATATAGATCAACCATTTAGCTTGCGACATGATGTTCCTGAATTTCGTTTCTTACAAAAATACACATTTCACAATTTGCTGATTGTGTATTCTTGATTTTCAAACCTTGGCTTCTTGCATGTCCATACGTGTACAGTGTGTGTCGTTTGCTATAAATGGCAAAACTGTCCGTTATAACTGTGATTTTACTTCACTGTCGGAGCAGTTTGTAAGAGTGGATCAACCTCCCAGATGGGAAGTGGCTGGTCGAGAATTGTAGTCTTCAACCAAGCTTCTCCCTCCGATACCCTTCTTGCAATGGGATTTACAGCCGGCCATCCGGTACTTATTTTTCGTTCGTAGCATTTTGTATGGCAGTTATAACCTTATACGTTCATCGATCAAGATTCCTAAAATTATAAAAAAAAAAAAAAAGGATTAAGATTCCTAGATAGAAGCTAAATTGTTTGATCATAGATGAGAAGTGAAAGTTCTGAACTTATGAGACTTTATATATTGCTGCTCAAGTGATGTTCTTACATGCATTTGATTTTGTTATCTTCTTATCATTGAAAATGAACCTTCTGAATGTTTGCCCATGTTTCTGTACTTCCGGAAAATTCTATCCAGACTTGAACTAATTGTACATTAAATGTCGTGTAATTATTATGCGATTAGTGCACAGTTTAAGAAGAGTGAGACAAATTCTGTATTCCAAACCAATAAATTCATTTACTTATGTTCAATTTGAATTTTTTATTGCAAAATATTTTTCCACTTTGTATTTCATTTAGTATATACATATATATCATGTATATAAAATTTATCATTTACATTTGAAGACATGCTTTATAATATCATATTTATATGGATTAATTACACTTAGACATTCTATAAAAATGTAAAATTGCACTTTTCCTCAAAGAAGTTTCAATATTACACTTACACCTCTTCCGAAAATCGTTTACACCTGACCACCTTTCGTTAGGGTATGGATGAAATATGTTGACTTTAGCAAAATTATTATAGAAAATTTTAATTTTACTCCTCATTTAATATTTTTATATAATAATTTTATACTTATAAGGGAAAGAATATAATAATGTTAACATGATCCCATATATATATATATATTACATTTATCTTAAAGTATAAAAAATATATGTGAGAATGTTAAATGATGGACAAAATTGAATATTCATGTAATTTTTTTTTTTGATATGAGCATTCTTTCCACATGCCCTAACAGAAGGAGGTCGAGTGTGAACGAAAAATTTTCAGAGGGGTGTAAGTATAAATTCGAATACTCTTTTTGAGAAAAGTGTACTTTGTATTTTTAGAGGGGATTTTATGTATAATTAACCCTATTTATATTACATAAAAGGATAAAAAATATTTTGCCTTCTGAAAAATGGTAACATTTGTATTTGGCCATCTAATTTTTTTTTTCAATTTGCCATACCAACAACACTGAGTTCTGCAAGTTGCCATCTCAGAAGACTTCCCAAATGTGCAAGAATCTCCTTATTTCAAAAAGAAAAATACTCATGGATTAGTTAAATTTTATTGTCAATTTTTGTTTTTATAAGATCATGGTGTATTCCTAAAAAAAAATACACCAAATTTGAGATTTTCTGGTCGAAATTTCTATATGTATGTTGCATGTGATGTGGTAACTTATAAAATTTGTAAAGTTAGTATGATAAATTAAAATAAAAAAGAATTAGACGAAAAAATACAAAAAATGACTAGCAATCACTATTATAATACTTAATTATTTTATATAACATTAATATAAATATTAAAAATAAGTATGCCCCACATACAGTCATAAGAGGGGGGTTTGGGGATAATAAGGACAAAAAAGTCAATACAAGGGGTATTTTAATAATTTCAGTGCATGGTCGTAGTTCATACTACAAGAGCCCCACTTACTATTCACGTATGGTGCACTGCCATCCCGCACACGAATCCGGAAAGGGGTCAACGATCGGAAATCATCAGTCGACGGAGTCGTCGTCTCCGCCGAAGATCGCTCTGTTGTATAGAAGCAGCAGAACTAGCAGCAAGAACACCGCGACCGACCGGAGATCCGCTGACGCGGTGGATGGAGTTGGGTTCGCCCGAGGAGAATATCGCGGCGACGAAGGATCCGGCGTCGGAGGAGAGGAACTGGATGGTGAGGAGGAGGAGTATGGGGAGAAGGAGGAGGCTGAGGGGGCTGAGCAGTTCGGCTAGGATGGCGGCGTGGGGAGTTCCGGCGCGGCGGCGCTCTTCTATCATATTTTTATGGTGGTTATTTGTGTGTGAGAGAGTGTGTGTGTTTTCTCTTTGGATATGGTAAAAATTAGAGTGGATTGGGTCTTCTAAATATCGTTTTAAGTTGCATAAGTTGATAGGAAAATACTTAATAATAATTGGTACTTAGAAATGAAATTAAATAAAAATAAAATAGATTTAGAAATGAGAAAAATAAAGAAAATTAATAGCATGTTAATAGTATTTTTATGACTGATATACACAATAAAATAAATTATAAATTAATAAAATTTTTATTTTTTAGTTCTTAGTTGGTTCCATTAATACAATTGAAAATTAAAAATAATAATTAATAATAAAATAAAATTATTTTTATGAAAAATTGGCTCTTTTGTATTTTTTTTAGAAAAGTATTTATTCATATTTTCTTGTGTGTGCTGAATTTAATTATACAATAATAATATTTTTAAAGTTACTTATAGAAGGTTATAAGTAATTTATAAAATATCATATATTATTGAAAAATATATGTATAAATTATTTATTTATGTAATAAATAATTTTATTGACTCGTTAGATGTGTATATAATATTTTTCTGCCAAGATATAAAAAATAATTCGAACAATAAAATAGACTAATATATTTAATCAATGCAACTACCATTATTTATTGAGTTCTTAGTGAAAGAAAATTTTTGAATTAATAAAATAATTAAATATCAAAGTAATATCACTTTTTTCTTATCATGCATATATAATTATTTCTTAATACTAGATACAAAAAATACTCAAAATTAATAATTATTAAAACTGAATATTAAATTAATAAAAGAAAAAAAGAAAAAACTTCCATTCATCATGGTTGGGGGAGGGGGGGAATGACTGATCTTTTATCTAAGGAAATAAGAATTTTCATGAGAATTAGAATTTATAAACTTAGATCATACCAATCAAGATGTAGGAATAGACTTGAAAATGCTCATCCATTTCACTTTATTTCTATGTACCAATTACACCCTTATAGTTTTTTATTTAAATCAATTCATTTAAATGGTTTATAGAGCAAAGTTTATAAATAAAAAAATAAATATTTTAGATTATTGTCAATAATAAATTGATAGATGTTTGTTTCAAGAGTAAATTACAATGACATTGAGGTTTGACATAATTATAAATTATAATATTATTTATTTTTTTAATTTTTTTAATTTTTTCATATACTAAATCAACACTAATGTTTCAAATTCATAAAATTGGGAAAAAAAAAAAAAAAGACCTCTCACCTCAGGTTCAAAGAAACAACCTAATACCCTTTTAATAATTAGTCGTCCTGTCGCATCGTTTCTGTGCATATTATAAATAATTTTCTATGTTTAGAATATATTATAAATAAAAATAAAATTAATTAATTAATAAAATTATATTATAATAGAAAATTAATTTAAAGTATTATCCATACAATAAAAAAAATTGGTGTAGTATGGTTAAAATGACGTAAGGTAACTTTTGTAAAAAAATAAATAAAGTAACTACAATTAATTTCTATATTATTTAATTAAGGGTGTAATTGTCATATTTAAAAATGGGTATAACCGTATTATTTGTGAGTATAGAAAGTCTTTTTTTGTTTATATATATGTATATTATAGATTTAAAAAATTGATATTTTCAATCCGCAATAATACATATTATTTAATTTCTCTTTCCATCTTTCTAATTTGTTTGCATTCTCTCCAAGTCTAGTAAAATTACATTTTAATGAATTATTTTCTAAAGTGAAACTGATACACTGTTATTCTTTAATAAAGTAATTATAATAATTAATATTAAATATACATATAACAATAATTAATAATTATATGCTAATTGAATCAGTACTTCTTATTAAAATAGAACGACATTTATTATTACAATAAAATAACATTTCACACATTATTTAAATGTACGATCGAACCTTAATTTTGAGTTAGGCCTAATTGATTGACACATTGTAATGAATTATATACTTTTATTTGTTTTTCCTGACTCCAACTTCAAACCAATTATTTTGATAAATATATTTATATAATTTTAAATATTATTTCACATGCATTGAATCTGGAGAATGGGTTGTGGAACACAAACTTCGTACTGTTGGTAATAATCCTCTTTTTTTTTTTGTCCATGTTTAGGATTGATGATAAATTTTGTTTTCAAGAATTTAAGACTGAATTTTCACAGGGAGTTTTGATTTTTTGTTTTTAAAGGGGCTTTGTGGGCAAGTGGAATTGTGGGCTCTATGGCGTATAATTGGTCTCAACCCAATATGAAAACCAGCGTCAAGATCATTCATGCAAGGTATATTTGTATGATCTATAATTCATTTGATCTCTCTCTCTCTATCTCTTTTCCTTCAAATTTTTTGCGGATGAGAAAATATTGCGAAGGAAGGGGATTTGCTTTTGATCATTTGTTGTTCTTACTGTTTAAATGCTGGTAGCCCCGCTTGATGCATATGCAGTATAGGAGTTTGAGTAATTGTGTGAATGAAATATGCCAATTTTTGACAAGAATCTAGAGATAAAAATTAGTGGTTTTGCCATTATTTTCTGATTTGGCATATGTTGTGAGGAGAAACTGTATTTGCTGCTTATTTGCGAGTTTTGATTAGGAAAAAGAGTTCATGAGTTTTGGAGAGTTCTTGTCTTTTGGCGATTGAGTCTACCTCGGACTGGCCGACCGGTTTTTTCCACGCCTGAAACTATTCAAGTAAGTTCATTACCTATTATGTGGTTGTTACGAGTTCAACAACAGTGACTGAGCATATGGCAAGTCGTAACACACTATGTGATTGGTTTTGCTTGGCTAAACATGGTTTGAGGAAGAATTTTCCCTGAAAATTGAAACTAAACGCGAAATAGTCTATCAATGAAATTTTGTCATCGGGGTTGTGCCAAGAAAAATTAACAATGTACCATCAGATGTTAGCTGAAGCTGATCCTCGCAACTTGCTTTGTGAATTCAAGAATTTCAGTTGGGAATATAGACAGATATATTCATGGTATATGTGTTGATGTAGGTAGCAAGACCGGTAAACAGCAATCCCATCGAGCATCTGGTGTCTTCATTAAGTAGTTGACTTGTAGTTCTTCGTTTGAGCTTAGTCTAATTCAATCATGTTTTTCCCATTCTATTTGGTTTGCTAGTTACTCCAAGCGACTGAAGAAAAAGCAAGTCTTTTCGTGTACCTTACAGAGCGATGAGTTCTTGAAAGGACAATTCGCTGGGGCCGTGTTTGCTTGGATATAATATTGTATCTGGCCTAATCAAATGTTCTTGGCATTGTGAAATCCTTTATGAATCTGCTGGATGAAGAATCTGACTCCAGAGTTGTGATATAATAATCAAGACTGTTTGAGTCTTTTCTCATATTTTGGTGAGAAGAACCTTTTGTCCCTCAAATCTAAATGATATGAAAATACTGAAACAATAAATATATCGTGATCTTCAAAATCATCTTGCTAAACGTAATTGGCCATGGCCGACCTATATATGTTACCGTTTCACAAAACGTGAATGCAAAATTTGATAAAAACTAGGTTGCCGTGTCTCGTCATGTGTGGTTGTCTATCCATGTTAAATTCTTACAGCAGTATATATTGCTTGCAAATCAGGTTGCATGCACAAGCACTTACTCTTGCTGCGCTAGCTGGGGCTGCCATAGTCGAGTATTATGACCACAAGACGGGAGCGAAAGCTGAACGAGTAGCAAAGTTTCTGGACCTGAATGAACACCGACAGAGGGAATAAACGTCATCTTTCGAGCTTTAAGCTTCACAAATTGTCCTACAGAAGAATTGAACATTATTTTTTTTGTTTTGGGACGAAACGAACGAAGTCGCTCATTTTTAAGGTTTTCAAAATCATTGCTGTTACTGGTTTGGTGTACAAGTAGAGACAGGTGTAGATGGGAGCATTCTGCTGAGCTCCAACATGCATGAGTTTTTGTTGGAAGATTTTACTAAATTTTTATGCTTGAGTTAATTCTTGAAATAATGTTTGATTTTGATGTGTTGGTTTATTAATGTGTTGCGCTGAATGCTGTATAGTTGGATATTAGCAAATTGAGAAGGGATGACAGGTATTGGCAGATCTTGTTTTCTCTATTTCTGTGTCAAGTGAAAAATTGAATTTCTTGAGAAATATATTTTATGCATTTCATTTCTTTGATCTATACATGGAAATCATATGCAATTATTAGGGAAAATTACACTTTAGTCCCATATTACAGGGGTCGACATTTTCAGTCCCCTGCTTTACAGGATTAAAAAAAAAACATCCTAGAATTAGAAAAATTGAACACGCTATCTTTACCGTAAAAAAACTAATGCGTGTTGATGCGGGATTAATGAGAAATGCTATGGAAATACCAAAAAAGCCCTTCATTAATGGCATTTCTGCCATTTAAGCAAGGATCCGCGTCTTTTCTACCGGCCGGGTCGAACGTGACCCGACCTGGATCCATTTGCCTTCAAAGATCCGGACAATCATAGCCGTCTGATCATAGACGCGGGTCAGTAGGATGAGACCACGTGGCTGGTCAATGCTATCTTACTGAGCCCTATATATAGACCCGAGACGCCGACATTAAATGTACCTTTTACGCATTTAGTGAGATCGAACTTTGAGATAGAACACTTTTCTCTTGATCAACCTAACTTGAGCGTCGGAGGTCATTGTCGGGGATGTGCCCGACGAGCTCACGGTTCTTGTTTCATTCTCAGGGAACCCAAAATCTGGTTTTGGACGAATCAACATTCTTAGTAGAGATCGAATCTCGAGATCGCATAATTCGATCCGGACCACGTGTGCATGCGCATTAGTCAAAAGTGGCATTGCTTATTAGTCAAAATTATGGGACTAAATGTGTTTATTTATTTATTCTTTTTCCAATTTTAGGACGTTCCATTTTATTACCACCTAAATACATGTCTCTTAAACTACTCGGATTCCCAAAATACGTATCCCACCTTCAAAATTGTTAAACCCTGGGGTAAAGTACTCTGGACAACCCTGTTTCATGGGCCGTTCAGAATTGCTCGAACTGGCTTCATCTTGTGGTTGGCAATTCTGAGAAAGTTTACATGAATGTGTTCTCTGCTCTAGGAGTTCTTTAGAGAGCCACAACCATTTCTTCTTCACATGTATTTATGCTAAGACCTGCTTAAAAGTTGTGGGAAAAAGAAGTTCAATTCAAATGGACAGGAGATACTCGGCAGATGGGAATACTGCAAGAATGGCAAGAGGAGCCGTTGAACAGGAGATACTCGGCAGATGGGAACTGCAAGAACGGAAAGAGGGGCCGAACAATTGATATTAGGCAGTAAGGTACTCCAGGTACATATCACCAATTGTGTGCCGTTGAGAGGTCAGTATAATTGAGATCAACATATTCAAATGAACAAAGACTAGAAAGCAAAAATGGAGGTTTTGGGTATAGCAATTGTAATCACGGTGAAGTCCAAGATACAACAACTTGGATAGGTTGAATAGCAAGTTTCAGATAGCGTAGTTTGCTCAGTGAACCTATCAACATACTCGAAGCCGTTGTAGCTGAGGTCTAGATATTGCAACTGCAGCAGTTGAAGTAATGAACAGTTGTGGAAAAGGCATTATGAATGAATATCCCGTTATTCCTCCTCACATCTCTCTGTCTCTTCTCTAATCCCATCTCCTTCTCCTTCGTTGTTATTCCTTGCAAAGTTTAATTATCTCAATTCATTACAAGTACATAATAAAGGCATATGATACGTTCGATTTCTTGATTTTTTTTATATTCGATTGGATCGACAGACCTAAGTATAATCGAATGGTTACAAATAAGCCACATGGCAATATCATCCCATTAATGACATTCCCCTAACTTTCACTACAACAGATAAAAACTGGAAAAAATAGCAAGTACAAAGATTGATATTTATATACATAACAATATTGTGGAGGGAGGGGTGAGAAATGGTTGAGAGAGAGCATGTGCAGTGCAGAATTTATGATTCAAAGGGGTGAAGACAAGCAGTACTGATGAAATAAAATAGTATGTAAATGCTATGCTCCCCCTAAACTTGAACCAAATTATTACTCTACACAGTACTATCTATCTTTCTATCTATCCACAATTATTCAATTTATCACCAAAATTCTTCAATCCCATCACCATCCCCATCTGCCCATCCCCTTTACACAGAATGGCAGATAAATTTGTACTCAATTTTTTTTTTTTAAAAAATATGAGGAATTATTAAATTAAAATATTATAAAGTAAATTACAGTCACATCTCATAATATTTAGCATAATTATATATATTTTTTTATTTGAGAAATTACAAATATCTCTTAATTTTAACGTCTGTCAAACAACGAATCCAATCCGTTAGGTTTGCATCTAATTTTTGTGGTAGATTTATCAAAATGCCCTTTTAGATTATGAATTATAATTTCTATTATATTTTTTAAAATATTTTTATAGGATAATATTCCCATATTCTCTATGGATAATTTATTTCACCCACCCTCAAATATTTTTCCAATTTTTCAATTATTTTTTATTTTTTTAAAAATTTTCAACAAGGGTAAAATAGTAATATCTACCTAGTTGCTAAGGGGCTACATAATTAATCTATTTGAAGGGGGTATTTTTTATTTTTCAAACAAAGAGAAAATATAATTATATCAAATTTTAAGAAAGGTAGTTGTAATTTATTCAATATATGTATATGTATGTATAGGGTGACTAACAATTTATCCCCCTGTGATATTGAAAATTATCACATTACCCCCCTATAAAAAAAATATAGCAATTTACCCCCCTTTACTTTATGAAATGAAGCAGTTTACCTCCTTATATAGGGAGGTAAATTGCTTCATTTTAAAAATCATAGGGGGGTAAATGTTGTATTTTAAAAAATACAGTGAGATAAATTGCTATTTATTTTTTCATAAATAGGTCATTTGCTCATTTGTAATATCACAAGAGAATTGCTTGCATTTTTTCTTATATGTACATATATATGTCCAAGTTATGCGTTTCTATGTTCTATGATTAATATTATTTTGTTCTGTTTGGAACGTTCGGGAAGATTATTTTTTAAAATAAAAAGATTTTAGTAGAAATACAATTTCAAGAACTTAATTTAAGAATAATAAAGTAGATTAATACTAATATATAAATTATACTATAAGTATATTATCATATACAAAGCAAAATACAACAAGAATAATAATAATAATTCGTGTGTATTTAATTCTCTTTAATTCCAATCTAAATTTCACATGAAATTAAATTATCATACAAGAATGGGATGAAAGAATATCTCTAGATAAGAATAGATAGATGGGATTTGAATATCTCAACCCACCACATGTTGTGTGATGTATGGAGGTATTCATTTGTTTTGTAGGATGTCTTAATTTCATCTTGCATTTATTGTTAGGATAAATACATCAATATTTCCTAAAATTAAATTTAATTACATCACTTCATTCTTGAAAAAATTATAATTATAATCTATATAAAAAATGGGTAAAAATTTATATCGATATCTCCTAAAATTGCTTATCGAAACATCCTTTTAATAAATGTATTTAAAATTTTATAAAAAATGTGAATCATTTATATAATTAAACTTAACTTAAGGGGTGTCGATATAATTATCCTTATCGTAAAGACGAGGGTTGCACTTATTTGGACTTTGAGAGTTTGAGTTGAAAAGGTTTTGAAGAATTTTAATTTGGTCCTTTGGGTTTATTTTCAATAATATGAAAACAATATGTAAATAATTTGATTATTATTTTAAAATTTAGAGTTAAATATAATTACCATCTTTGCAGCATTCACTCCATATCAATTACTCTCTAAACTATTAAAACTTTAAAAAACCCCTCTGACCCTTTTAAATTTGAAAAGTTCATTTTTCTTTTATAAAAATTGCTTTGTGAAAAAAAAATAAAAATAAAACGTCAAAATCACCATTTGTCTAATTCTAGTTTTATTTATTCATTGAGCTCTTTTTATTTGTATTTAGAGTACTTGTGGCTCAATTTATTTTACTTTTACTTATTTATCAAACTAAGTAAAAAATAAATTTATACATACATAAAATTACCACATTATATAATTATCATATTTATAAATATATATATTAATTTTATATTTTTTTTTAGTTCATCAGCCTTTTAATTTTATTAATTGTATATTTGTTTAAATAAATATATGAATATATATGCATGTATAAATTTATTTTTAATTTGATTTTAGAAGCAAGTGAAACTAAAATAAAATGAGCTCCAAGTATTTTAGGTTTATGAAAATAAAAGGAGCTTGATGAATAAGTTTATACATGTATACCAATTAATTTTCATAATCTTAAAATACTTGAATCTTATCTTTTTTTTTTTTTAGTTTCACTTGCTTGTAAAATCAAATTAAAAATAAATATATACATGCATATATATTTATATATTTACTTAAATAAATATACAATTAATAAAACCAAAAGGGTTGATGAACTAATAAAAAATATATTGAATTAATATATATTTATGATATATATATTTATATATATATGACAATTATATAAATTTGATAATTTTATGCATGTATAAATCTTTTTTTAACTTGGTTGACAAAGAAGTAAAACTAAAATACAATGAGCCCAAGTATTTTAGAGTTACAAAATAAACGGAGCTCGATTAACAAGTGAACTAAAATTAGACGAAGGGTGATTTTGACATTCTAAAATTCTCTCTAGTTCTTTCTTTTTTTAAACAAAGCAATTTTTGTAAGGGTAAAATAGACTTTCAAACTTAGAAAGTAAAAAGTCAGGGGGATTTTGAAATTTTTAATACTTTAGGGAGGTAATTGATGTGGGGTAGATACTTTAGAGGTGGTAATTGTATTTAATCTTAAAATTTAAAGGATTTTTTTTTTTTTTTTGCTGAAAAAAATAAAGAAAGCTTGGAGTTTATATCCTCTTCAAAAGGAAAACTCAGTTAAGTGTCAAATTTACTGATTTCCCCCCAAAAAGTTTGAATTATTTACAAAAAGTACCATTTAACTTTTGAAATTACAAATATCTTCTATAATTAAGAGATGTAGGAAAAAAAGAATGTAGGGGACTTAGAAATTCATTTTAGTCTTCTTAAATCAAATTAAAAGAAAAGATAAAAATTAAAAATATATATAAGTAGACATTTTAACCCACTTCAGTATAAAATTTACTGATCTCTTGAAGTTGGAGCTATTTGGAAAAAGAACCTTGGAATTTCATAAATCACCCATCCACCCCCATAAGAGCTAATATTTCTACCTGGACCAAAATATTACATACACAAATTTATTTTCACGGGTAAATTTAAAGGGATCTCATGAAATTTGTCATAGTTATAAATACTTTCTTGTTGTTTGAAAGATTAAAATTCTCCCTTGGAATTAATGACCGTTTAACAAATACCTCATATAATGGATTGGCACGATGGAATATTTGTTAGAAGATAATATCACGGGGCTGTTTGTAATTTTTCAAACAACGATGGCATAATTATAATTATAAAAAATTTTATGAGAGCCCGTATTAATTTACCTTGTTTTCACCCTTCTCCTCTCTTCAAAATCCAAAAGAAGAAACTTTCCCAATAATTTCAGGCCCCCCCCAAAACTTGAAATATCTTGCAAAAGTGCCCCACTCAGATGAATCATCATATCTAAGCTTTTAAAGGCTTGTGGGGTTGAACATGTCCTTCTCAATCTGTTGTGTAATTATCATCTGCTCCACTACTTTTGTTGCTTCCCAAGACAGTCTTTTCCCAACATGTCTTTCTGCATTTTCTGTCCTATTCTTCCCTCATAAGTCTCCATCTCAATCTCTGGTTTTCTGCCACAAAAATGGTTCTTATTTGTCATCATGGGTGCTTTTTGTAATTTATCAATTATTAGAGGTTGATTATGCAAATTTTTGTGGCTTATGGACAAAAGGGGATGTTCATCTGCTCCTATTAATGAATAATGGCATTATTCATTCTTTGAATTATTATCTTTTTCAAAATTGTTGTAATTAGATAGCATGTGATGCACTCTTAATTGTATAGTGTAAGGACAGAAAAGAAGAGGGATCCAAAGAACAAGTGTACCTTAGATTTCAAACTAGCCTTAATTGCATTGATGAAAATTGTTTAAATTACATCAATACCCCTTAAAATTAGTTTAATTACACAAACACTTCCAATCCTTCTTACAATTATTGCTGCATTACTTGAGTGAGTGTCGGTATAATTTAATTTGGAGGTGTAAGTGAAATTCTACTCTTGAGGGAGTCGACAGAAATTACATTACAATCTTTAGTTGCAAAAGAGCAGAAGATGTTTGTGTAATTAAACATAATTTTAGGGGTGTTGATGTAAACTTTTGTCATTGAGGAAGTGTCAATGTAAATTACAATTGCAACCCCTATTATGACAATCACCAAATAAATATGAATTTAAAGAAACTTTTCTATTAAGATACATTTTCCTCAAACAAGATTATCCATCCAATGAAAACTTTAGATTTTCTTTTTGTTATTACTGTAGTCGGGGTGGAATAGAAAAACTTGAGTTTGAACCTAAGACCTCTGGGAGGAGTGATGCCAACTCAACTCAATGCTGGCGACAATATTAGATTTTAAAGATAATGTGTTTGCAAGAATAAACACACACATGCATATGGGAAAAATTGCAAAACTAATCCCATAATTTAGGAATATTTCATACTTGACTTCATACTTTACAGGTTTTTAAAATTAATCTCATGTTTTATTAAAAATTATAAAAGTGTCTAAAAACTGCAAAAACCACCCCCCTCCCCACATTGCCATAAATAAATAAATAAATAAATAAAATAAAATAAAAACCCACACGTTGTAGAAAAAGGTCATTTTTTGCAACATTGTTGGACTCCTTTTTCAACTTTTATTGAACTATGGGATTAATTTTAAAATCTCATGAAATGTGGGGTCAAGTATAAATTATCCTAAACTATAGTACTAATTTTGGAATTTTATTCATACATATACAGACACACACACAGACATTGTGTCTGAGTTCCACAACTAAGCTTAGGCAAAAGCTAGATAAGCTTAGATCCCCACTTGACTCTAAATTAAGTCTTTTCAAATGTGTCCTTATCCATCAAACATGTCCAACTTTTTTGACTTATAACATTTGATTCTCCTCTCCCCTCTTTCTTTCACAATCATTACACAAAGGCAAAATGGGGTCCTTCCACATCCTCACAGTTTACACTCTTACAACTTTATTTTAATGTTAGGACAACCAAAAGTGCAGCACATAAACAACAATACTCCTGCATGGAGACATCAAACATGGCATCTAAAACACCAAATCCTACAATCTTTTTTGCATGAAAATATGTTGCCAACTTGGACTTAAAAGTGAAACAATCAACTCCCCGACCAATCACAAGTATCCATTTTGCCATCAAGGAAAATTCCACACAAAGGCTAATGCGATGGCAATCATATTTTACGTTACAAATTCCTCCAAAAGTCAAATAGTCAAAAGAATATATAATGTAAATCATAATAAAGGGGTACTAGTGTCAATCTCTTTTGAAAAAATTACACCTACGCTCGCAAAAAATATCAAAATATCATTATCATTACACAAATTATCCCTGCTGATTTTTGGAGGCTAGACGTACTTTTTGTAATTACACGAAAGATAAAGGTAATTTATGTAAATAGATTATAAATCAAAGAGCGTAAACATAATTATCCCAAAAACATAACAAAGAAATGTTAGTGTAAGTTTCCAAAATCAGGAGGTTTGCAATGGATCAGACGGACTGCTATCTCCATATGCTTTCTCTTACCAATTTTATACTAGTAAAGAATGGAGGAATAGGACAAATAATCATGCAAAAGTTCTATATTGAACCATTTATTCCCCAACCTTTTCATCAATCTCATAGCTACACAACATCCAAGTACAAATATGAACCCAATATACTCCACACAGCTCATAGAAACTCAAACTCTCAGAATTTGAACTACAATCAAACACGATTAACAACATGAACATCATCAAGTGGTAGGTAAATTCAGATGCAACCAAACATGGATGAACAGAGTAATTAACCACAGTGAAAAACATCAACCAAGAATGTAAGAAAGTTGTGTAGTATCTGCTGAATTTTACTCATTAATCTAAGCCCTTTTGTTTTCTTCCCTCCTTTTCAGCTACTCACAGCCAGCAAAGAAGGAATTGCAGCCAAATTTGGAGTTGTGTTTTTATTTGTAGAAACATCCCTTTTCCCAGTTGAATTCTTACCAAAAGCCCTCATAGGACTTGCAAATGCCCATCCCCAGCTTCTACTCCTCCCGTGAGAGAGACTGCCGACAGATGAATGATTGGTGGGCTTCCCATTAGCATTGTTGTTGTCCTCAGCTGAAGATGCAACCAAGTATGAGGAAGATGATGAGGAGGATGAGGATGAAGCTATCATGAATCCACTGAAAATCCCACCACATCTAACTCTCTCCTTGATGCAATCTTGGCCATTAATTCCACTATTTCTGTGAACTTGTTGTACTTTAGGCTTACCTTCCCTCTGTGACTCCACTCTTCTGAGTGTACAATCACCAAAGCCAGTTGAAATCCTCTCGAAGAAGTCACCTGAAAAGCTCCTGCTCCCACAACCAACAGATCTGGATCTTGAAACTTTTCTGTCAAATGAGGCCTCATCAGGGCTCCCATTTTCATCCACCACCACAAACTCCTCTCTTTTCTTCTCCCTTGATCTAATTGGACCACCAACACCACTCACAGATGATGATCCCACAGTGCTAGGTGTGGATGATGTAAAGTTCAAATCTTTAAGGCTTTTACCACTTTTCTTGGTAGTAGAATGCTTTGACAAGTAAAGAAATGACCAGAACCCTCTTCTGTGGGGGCTGTAGTCCTCAACATAGTCTCCATTCATGAAATGAACACCTTTTCTTGGAGTTGTTGTAGACTTACTTCTCTTGAAAACAATGCTGCTGGAGTCTGAACTCCCCACCACTACTCCATCCTTCTTTTTCTTCTTCCTATGGGTCAACACAAACGGCAATCTTGCTCTCCTTGTGCAGTAATAGTTACAATCGTTGCCTCCAGTCTGAGAGTTGACAGATGAAGAAGCAAGGTGGCGGACTTGAAGAGTGGAGCCGGTGGAGCCGCCGCCTCCGGTGGCGGAGGCGCTGGTGCTACCACCAAAGTCAGATCTAAAAGAAGGAGAAGAAGATGAAGATGAGGAGGGGAAAACAGCTACAGGGAACGAAGAAGAAACAAGCTTTCCAAGCTTTTCTTGAAGGCAAAACGCACAGATCCCTCCTGGGGTGCTGTTCTTGTATGGATGATTTGTACATTGCATGTTGCCTTCCCCCATATCTTCATGCACCACTTCCATCACCATTTTTCTCAGCAAAAATCTTGGAACCCCACAGGCTAGATTTCACTTCAGGCCAAGATTTCCCAAGCCCAGATGAGAAAAATCAATACTGTTATCTGGGACAATGATTTTCTTCACCCTTTTTGGCATAAAAATCTTGAAAACTACAGCTGCCCCCGTGCAAGAAAATGGCTCAACAAACAGAAACACACAATCAATAAAAGGGGTAGAACAGAGAGAGCGGTCAAAGGTGTTATTACGAGCAAAAATATGGAAGAGAAGAAGAGTGGAGAATGGCGAATGGGGCAGGAGAGGAGAGAGTTCCCAGGAGCACGTGGAAACCAGACTAGTTTATGTAAATAAGAACTGACAAACGAATAAGACAAGCAAAACCCTAATGGCTTTTTTTAGTGGTAGGACTACGGGACGTGGTTGGTATCATGAAAATGAGCGGATAGGAATTGGAATGAATTCCTGTGATAAGATTTTACAGAGGGGACTTTTACCAAACACTTAGCCCTCGTGCTTATGAAATTCTTTTCCCCATTTTGATTTTACAATCTTTTGCCCCAAACACTAATGCTTTAATCAGGATAACATTATCTTGATTAACAAGA